>NC_041390.1:316219328-316341643 GCF_002162155.2 Triticum dicoccoides
ATAAAGAAAGAGGGAGACATTTAGGGGCTAAACCGTTTCTCCAAATAAATTGAGCAGTCGAGAAAAATAGACTAGGAAGTCCAATTAACAAAACAGAGACGTTTTGTAGATGTTTGGGGATGATCCGGACACAACGGTGACGACTGCCCGGGTCGGGTCTGGGATAATTTTCGGACGCGCGCGCGAGGAGGGCCGCGGGCTGACGAGAGAGGTTAGGTTGGACCTGGCAGTAGGTAGTGGGCTGTGTAGACGGTCTCGACCTGAGAGAAGACAAGAGAGGGAGGCCCGGCGACCGTTTCTGGAGACCGAAAACGTCCGACGTTAGACCGGCTACTATTGCCGCTATATTTATCCGTTGGGGCGTCAAACGGACTCCGAATGCGATGAAACTTGGCAGGCGGTCTACTGATAACAAAACAACATCGCATGCCAACTTTCAACCCATTCCGAAAACATTTTCCGAACACTTATAAAATAATATTTCGGACATGTCGCAGGCATGTGCAAGTGTGGTTGGGCTCAGAACGGACAACGGAGATTCCGAGGAGACCGGGCGGATGCATGTTTTGAAAACATGATGATGCAATGCACATGATGACATGACAAGATGCGACACGCAAGCAAAAGACAAGGCAACAACAGCGAATCACTGGAAAACAGCTGGCGCGACGGTCTTGGGGCGTCACAAAAACTCCTCTCCAAACTATGGGCCCTTTTCCCCTGTTTGGCACACTATCCGCAGCCCCACAACCATCCTCAAGCAAATTGGTGCTGGTCCTTGCCCAATCGAGGCATGCAGCCTCCGCCTCATCCATTGCAGTGGGTGCAGATTTTGACGAAGAGATCAGGGCATCTTGGCACCATTTCCCAGAGAGTCGAGAGGCTGATGATTCTGTTCTTGGAGCCATGGACATGTCCTTTTTGGAGTCCGTAGCTGCAGGTATCAAGGACATGTAGAGTAGACATAGCCTGAAATGGCAAACGATCAAGGAGCATCGTAAACTATGTTGGTCTGATAGACCAGAAACTAGGGGACAAAGGCAAAGAGCTACGTGAGTGGCACTCAAGAAGTCCGAGTCCCTTCTGCGGCATTAGGAGGTGATAACCATGGCCAAGGAGGATGTTTCTGCCCGGGAGGTCCACCCGGAGCAGCGCGAAGCGCTTCTGAATGCCAAGGAGAAGCACATCTCTACCCTGGAAGGGAAACTTGAAGACACCATCTGCGGCAAGGATGAAGAACCGGAGGCTCTTGTCCAGCAGAGTACCAAGGATCTGGAGGACAAGCACAAGGCGATGTTGGCTAGGCTCACTGAGGGAGTCCTAGCTTAGGGGTCTCCGGACAGCCGGATTATATCCTTTGGCCGGACTGCTGGACTATGAAGATACAAGATTGAAGACTTCGTCTCATGTCCGGATGGGACTCTACTTGGCGTTGAAGGCAAGCTAGGCAATACGGATATGTATATCTCCTCCTTTGTAACCGACCTTGTGTAACCCTAGCCCTCTCCGGTGTTTATATAAATCGGGGAGTTTTAGTCCATAGGACAATAGACAATCATACCATAGGCTAGCTTCTAGGGTTTAGCCTCTCTGATCTCGTGGTAGATCTACTCTTGTACTACCCATATCATCAATATTAATCAAGCATGACGTAGGGTTTTACCTTCATCAAGAGGGCCCGAACCTGGGTAAAACATCGTGTTCCCTGCCTCCTGTTACCATCCGCCTTAGACGCACAGTTCGGGACCCCCTACCCAAGATCCGCCGGTTTTGACACCGACATTGGTGCTCTCATTGAGAGTTCCTCTGTGCCGTCGCCAGAAGGAAGGCTGTCTCATCTCGTCTTTAGAGACGGTACTACTTTCGGGGGAGCTTTGCCTGTCGGCCAAACTCTCCAGTTAGGCGGTTTCATCATGACCGCCTGTTCGGCACCCGCGCCGATGATGACTTCTCAGGTCATCGAAAACAGCCTCCACGTCAGATCGACACTCGCCGAACAGATGGATCCAATGGATCTCGCCTCCTTAAACGAGCTCTTGGATCGCATCGCCGCCTTGGGAGTCGCTACGGACTATGATCGGATTGGACTTAAACCCTATAAAAGGGAGATTAACTCTCCACCGGTCACCCATCATATTGCAGTGGTGGAGGAACAATGCGGCGACCTTTCCTCTATCTTGAAGACCAACTATGTCCGGATTCCCGAGCTCTCCAAGCCGGACGCTCGTTCACGGGAGGACAACATCCAATCCCTCAACTTAGAGTCAGGCAGCGGACCAGGATTATTGGGTAGCACCCCGGAACCAGAACTTCCAAAATTGGAAACTCCTCGGCCCCTGGATCCCAGATCGGGTAAGGGTTCGGATTCAATTCCACCCACCCACCCAAACATAAGCGATCTTTCCCACATCAAGCAAGAGCCTAAGGAAACAGTACATCACTATTGGGCCAGATTCCTCCTTGCGATAAACAAGGTTAAGGACTGTCGCGAGGAAGACGCAATCCTATTTTCCTGCAATAATTGCATGGACAAGGGAATCCTTAACGCCATAAATCGCCATGAGATAACACGCTTCGCTGACTTGGCGTCCATAGTATGAAAGTACTGTGCGATGGAAAGTGCCTGGAAAACCAAAACAAACTTTTGGGATAATTCGGCCCTGAATACAAACCCAGTCCGAAATAAAACGGTGCATTATCACAATACACCCGGGTTAACTACCAAAAAGCAAAAACCCTCTACAGGGCATGGAACCATACTGGAGGGATGGCTTAACAGACCCTGCAAAATTCATGGTACAACGTATACAATACCAACACACAGCCTTAGAGCATGTTGGATACTCTGGCAGGTGGCCAAAAGTGGTGAGGTTCTTCTTATACCAAATACCACAGAGCACCATCCCGCGGATAACAATATGGTGTTAACAGTCTTTGAGACCTTCGAATCAAATAATAGGCGCAAGCGAACACTCCGAAGCATGGCCGAAATCTGCCACATAGTGGCAGTAAATCCATGGAGTGACACGGCTATCACCTTCAATGCCAGTGACGAACCTAAATTCCGAACAGCCCGAGCACTAGCCGCACTGGTCCTCAGTCCAATCGTGGATGGCTTTCGACTCACCCAAGTACTCATGGACGGCGGCAGTGGATTAAACCTCATCTATGAGGAAACTCTTCAAAAGATGGAAATAGACTGGAGCCGCATTGAGCAAAGTAGCACAACCTTTAGAGGAATCATACCCAGTCGGGAAGCACGCTGTGCTGGGAAAATCACACTAGATTTGGTATTCGGCACGCGGATAGTTACAGGTCCGAAGAAATCACATTCCAAGTGGCCCCATTTAGCAGTGGTTATCACGCTCTTTTAGGACAGGAGGCGTTCACAATCTTCCAAGCCGTACCCCATTACGGGTACATGAAGCTCAAAATGCCCGGGCCCAATGAAATCATCACTCTTGCCAGTGATCCGGACACAGCACTCCGCGCCAAAAACAAAACAGCCGCACTGGCCCTTGAGGCATTATCCGAAGCCCTCTCGGCCGAGGAATTAACCACGCTACGCTCTACAGTGGACAGGGACGACGTGATACTCGACAAGAGATCCAAGTCCACCTCTTTTAAACCAGCGGATGAAATAGTCAAATTCCAAGTCCACCCAACGGACCCTACAAAAACAGCCTCCATCGGGGCACAGTTAAACCCCGTTGTGGACGCTGCATTACGAGAGTTCCTGCGCGAGAACTGGGACATATTCGCCTGGCATCCCTCAGACATGCCAGGAATCCCACGCAGGCTGGCCGAGCATAGCCTCAATATCCTAAAGGGATTTAAGCCGGTCAAGCAAGCTCTCCGGCATTTCTCCGAACCTAAGAGACATGCCATGGGAGAGGAACTAGCCATGTTATTGGAGGCCGGATTCATCAGAGAAATAAAACACCCGGACTGGCTAGCAAACCTGGTGATGGTACCAAAGAAGGACAAATCCTGGCACCTTTGTGTCGATTTCAAAGACCTCAATAAAGCTTGCCCAAAGCATCCCTTCCCCCTCCCACGCATCGATCAAATCATTGGTGCTATTGCAGGACACGAGTCATTGTGTTTCCTCGACGCATACCCCGGTTACCACCAAATCAAGATGGTGGAGTCCGACCAAGCCACAACGGCATTCATCACACCATACGGTCCCTTCTGTGTTAACACAATGCCTTTTGGGCTCAAAAACGCTGGCACAACATATCAGCGCATGATTCAGACATGTCTGGAGAAACAAATAGGCAAAACAGTAGAGGCATACGTAGACGATGTGGTCGTCAAAACCAATCACGTCGACTCTTTGATAGACGACTTGAGGCTCACATTCGACAACCTCCGAACATATGACATCAAGCTCAATCCGGAAAAATGCGTTTTCAGCGTACCAGTCGGAAAGCTCCTGGGTTTCATTGTCTCCAGTAGAGGTACTGAGGCTAATCCAGCCAAAATCCAAGCTTTGTCACAGTTGGCTACCCCAACAGACCTCAAGCAAATCCAGAAGTTAACTAGATGCGAGGCGGCTCTAAGACGCTTTATCTCCCGCTTAGGAGAAAAGGCTTTACCCCTTTATCGCCTCCTTCGGCGCACCAAACACTTCGAGTGGACGGTCGTGGCCACAGCCGGACTGGAAGAAATAAAGGACATTTGGCAACCAACCCAATCCTGGCCGCGCCAAACATTGGCGAGCCAATGCTGTTGTACATAGCGGCAACTCATCAAGTTGTCAGCGCAGTGCTCATTGTCGAACGAGAAGCAGACGGACACAAATTCCCTCTTCAAAAGCAGGTATACTATGTATCCACTGTCCTCACTCCATGCAAATCATGGTACCCACATTATCAGAAGATAGCCTATGCGGTATTCATGGCATCCCAGAAGCTGCGACACTACTTTCAAGAGTGTTCTATTACAGTAGCCTCGGAAGTGCCACTTAATGATATTATAAACAACTGTGACACTACGGGCCGGATTGCCAAATGGGCCATTGAGGTCCTCCCGTTTGACATAACATACAAACCTCGACGAGCCATCAAGTTGCAAGTATTGGCCGACTTCATCGCCGAATGGACGGAGGCCGAACTCCCTAAAGAGTACGGCGCATACTCCAATTGGATCATGCACTTCGACGGTTCTAAAATGCTGGCTGGTCTAGGGGTTGGCGTCGTCCTGACATCCCCAACCGGAGATACCGTTCAGTACGTACTGAAAATCTTGTATACAGACTCCAACAATGCAGCCGAATACGAAGCTCTGTTGCATGGTCTTTGGATGGCAGTCTCCATGGGAATTCAACGCTTGGAGGTGCATGGGGATCCAAACCTCACAATATCCCAAATAAATGGAGATTTTGATGCCAAGGACCTGAAAATGGCAGCCTATCGAAACGCTGTCCTAAAAATGTCAGCTCGGTTCGAGGGGCTCGAATTTCACCATGTGGCTCGGGAAAACAATCAGGCGGCGGCTATCCTCACCGGCATCAGCGCAATACGCGATGTAGTCCCCCCCCCAACATATTTTTGGAAAGGCTGTTTAAACCATCCGTAGTATGGGAAGGGGACACCGGTAACAATAGTCCGGGCCCGGCCAAAATACCCGATACTGAACTCTCTGACACAATCGGAGGCCCCGCCACCGGAATAGCACCTTCCGTCCATGAAATAATGGCCATTATTGCCCCGTGGACTGAACCATTCCTGGCCTACCTAACTAGACAGGAACTTCCGGAGGTCCAAAATGAGGCACGCTGCATAGTGCAGCGATCCAAGGCCTACAGGGTCCATGAGGGAGAATTGTACAAAAAAAATACTACCGGAGTCCTTCAAAGGTGCATCTCCGAAGTGGAAGGGCGGAATCTTTTGGCAGAAATTCATGCCAGACTCGGCGGTCATCACGCCGCAGCCCGGGCTCTTGTAAGCAAGGCCTTCCATACAGGATTCAATTGGCCAACGGCCCGAGCAGATGCACATGACTTGGTCCAACGTTGCGCCGGTTGCCAGCTCTTTGCAAATCAAAGCCACATGCCGCCCACCGCCCTCCAAACAATCCCCATTACATGGCCCTTTGTGGTCTGGGGGCTTGACATGGTTGGACCCCTTAAAGGGGGAACCCACAAGAAAAAATACTTATTGGTCATGGTGGATAAATTCACCAAATGGATAGAGGCCAAACCTGTTAAAACAACCGAATCCGGACCGGTGATAGACTTCATATCCAGGGTTGTACACCGTTACGGCGTACCCCACAGCATCATCACTGATAATGGCACGAACTTCACGGCCGACGAGGTAAAACTCTGGTGTAGCAAAATGGACATCAAGCTCGATTATGCTTCAGTCTATCACCCACAAACCAACGGTCAAGTTGAGCAAGCAAACGGTCTTATAATGAGCGTCATTAAACCCAGATTAGTGTGCTCCTTAACGGAGTCTAACACGCACTGGGTAGAGGAGCTCGACTCCGTACTCTGGGGGTTGCGGACCACGCCGAATCGTAGTATCGGATATACACCCTTCTTTATGGTGTATGGCGCAGAGGCAGTCTTGCCCTGTGACATAATTCATGACTCACCTCGAGTGCGCATGTACAAAGAAAGAGAAGCCGAGCTCGATCAGCAGGACAGTCTGGACAC
The DNA here is from genome assembly GCF_002162155.2 of Triticum dicoccoides. Taxonomy (NCBI): domain Eukaryota; kingdom Viridiplantae; phylum Streptophyta; class Magnoliopsida; order Poales; family Poaceae; genus Triticum; species Triticum dicoccoides. Next base: position 316,225,996 of record NC_041390.1, read on the forward strand.
CCTGGAAGAGGAGCGCGACGTAGCCAAAGCCCTTTCCGCATTTTATCAACAACAGGCTCGCAGATACCAAAGCAGAGAAATACGGGCCAAAACTTATAACATTGGCGAACTAGTTCTACGCCTGTCGGATAAGAAAAAAACAAGCTCGAGCCCAAATGGGAAGGTCCTTTCATTATTGACCAAGTTCTGACCAGTGGAGCGTACCGACTGCGGGATGCATCGACTAGTCGACTTGAGCCGAACCCGTGGAACGCGGCCAGGCTCCGAAGATTCTACGCCTAGCACCGGACTCTATGTTAGTCCCCTCCCTTTGTCCATTTTCTGCATATACATCATTTTTCCTGTTTCTCTTTCTTTCCTTCTTTTATTATTTCTCTAGGCCTTCAAGGGTCACCTTGTGCCTCGCTTATACATTACAGATGTGCTAGCCGCACTCTTCATACCTGGGGGCTTCTTTCACAGAAGCTTAAATTATTTATCTGGGCCTCATGCCCAACACATGTGTTATACTTCTGCATTTGCCTTTTTTCACCATTATATGCATCGATATGACTTAAGTTTTGGCCAAGCTGGGTTGCCTGGCTCTTGTATTTATGCCCTACGTTCTCGTTAATTCGGATAGGGCATAAGGGGAGCACCTCTGCGATTGTTACTGCCAGGTCAGCCGGATGTGTACCTGAGACTGGGTGAAGCCGAAAGCTAGCGTTCTTAAGGGAATATTCGGTCGGTGAACAAAAGATGATTTTTATTTATTGTCCATATCTGCCCCCAGATGTTTTTTCTATGTTTCCTATCGCAGTCCGGACATGCACTTTAGGGCATGCTTACCCAGGGAAGGAACCCTTAACGGAACTATTCTCCCTGGAAGATGTTTCTTACTACCCATGTAATATAACATAACTAGTTGGGCACTTGTATGATAAAGAACTAATGACCCCTACACCTGGTCTCCACGCATACCCCGGTTTTATATAACTGAGCGGGTATTCGGATTCACTTCAGACTATTGGGCCCAGAGGTTGAAGTGAAAAGGTCCGCAATGACAAATGATCTACAATCCGGCTAGAAGGCATTATACATGTCACTTCAATTACATAGCCATGGAGACTGACTAAGCTCCTCCTCTATACCATCCAACAGGCGGTCTAGCTTACAATCCTGTTGGGAATACTCTGCAGCTAATTCTACTTGCCCATAAACTAAGCTAACGGGGATCTCTTTTCCGTCAGGCCCCACAGGTCCGACCTCGGCCATGTGATTTGGATCTGCCTTGGTATACCGCGTGTTCACCATGGCCCAGGCCTCTCTGGCACCCTGTCGGCAGGCTGATATCTTCCATAATCGAAAGCGCCGCCGTGCTCCTTTCAGCTTCTCCGCAAGCTCTACAGCGCCTTCTGGCTGGGAGACGGATGGCCACAAGGCCTGGGCAACACCCTGCATCACCTGCCGAACTTGTTCGTGCAGATGTGACAGCTCGGACAGAAGATCACCCGCAGACCCGGGCATTTCCTCCGCGGGACGACCTGAAAGTGCTAGTGATCGACTAGAGGGGGGTGAATAGGCAATTTTTATGAAAGTCTTCAAAACATGGAAGTTTCGAAGAGAAACGATAGAAATAAACCTATTACCATGCAGCGGAAGGTAGACTACACTAGGCAAACCATAGTCAAGTATTCAATGGAGTGAAAGCACAATGACTAATAGCAGCTATGCAGTAAAGATCAGGTAGGAAGATATTGTGAAGCCAATCAGAACAAGCAGTCACTCAGTGAAGACAAAAGATAAAGCAATCATACAATGACTTCACAAGGACCAACAGTAAATAAAGAGAAGGGAAGGATGAAACCAGTGACTCGTTGAAGACAATGATTTGTTGGACCAGTTCCAGTTGCTGTGACAACTGTACGTCTGGTTAGGGAGGCTGAGATTCAACTCAGAAGACCTCGTCTTCACCTTATTCCCCTTGAGCTAAGGACAGCCAGTCCTCGCCCAATCACTATGGTAAGTCTTCAAGGTAGACTTCCAAACCTTCACAGACTTCGTTCACCGGCGATCCACAATGACTCTTGGATGCTCAGAATGTGACGCCTAACCGGCTGGAGGATTCACAGTCCTCAAGTGTAATAAGTCTTCAGATCACACAGACAGGAAGACTTAAGTGATGCCTAACACTCTTTGGCTCTGGGTATTTAGGGCTTTATCCTCGCAAGGAATTCTCTCTCAAAGGCTTCGAGGTGGGTTGCTCTCAAACGACAAAAGTCGTGCACTAACTCTGAGCAGCCAACCATTTATGGTTGTAGGGGTGGGCTATTTATAGCCACTAGCCAACCCGACCTGATTTGTCCGAAATGACCCTGGGTCACTAAGGAACTGACACGTGTTCCAACGGTCAGATATCAAACAAACACGGCAACTTTACTTGGGATACAAGCAAAGCTGACTTATCCAACTCTGGACAAGATTTGCTCTCATAGTCTTCACTCGAAGACATAGGATTTTGGTTAAGCATCACTTCAGTCATTTTGGCTGGTTCTCTTGGACCCCACTTAACAGTACGGTGGTTCCTATGACTCAACAAGGAAAAACACAGAACGACGAAACTGCTAAGTCTTCGCGCTCCATAGTCTTCACGCGATGTCTTCTCTTGTCATAGTCTTCAATGTGAATGTCTTCACATACCACCTTTGGCTTCAATGTCTTCATACATTTTTAGGGGTCATCTCTGGTAGGAAAACCGAATCAATGAGGGACTTCTACCTGTGTTATCCTGCAATTCTCACAAACACATTAGTCCCTCAACCAGGTTTGTCGTCAATACTCCAAAACCAACTAGGGGTGACACTAGATGCACTTACAATCTCCCCCTTTTTGGTGATTGATGATAAACTGGTTGAAGTTTTCAACGGGGAATAAAATATGTGAAATTGTAAAGGATAGGTTATTGTCTTCATAAGTGGCAAAGGCTCCCCCTGAAGATGTGCATATAAGTAATTTGCTTTTGGTATGCAAATGCACATGGCAGGTTGTACTTGGGGAGATCCTCTTCAACTTATGATGACAATTCATCATGCATGAAAAGTATGTGAAGATAATGACATGCATAATGAAAAATGGACGTCTCCAAAATGATCTAAGTGCGGAATTTATCGTCGCACATGCGGAATTTTTCATCGCATCACAGAAAAGCAAATAAGTAGCAGACGACCATCGAGTTTGAGTGTTACAACTCAAAGAACCAAATGTATCAAAACGTGAGAGTTGTAAATACTAGGCAAAATATAAAACCACCGCCCATATGGACCCGCTTGAAGACTATCAAACTCATATGCTTCTCCCCCTTTTGTCAGTAAGGACCAAAAAGGTTTGAAGACATAGAGCACCTACTCGCTCCCATGAGGAGTTGGTGAAGCAGAAGGGTCATCGGAGTTGGTTGGCGGTGCAGACGAACTCGGTGCAGTGGTGATTCGCGCCGAAGGTGGTGAAGTAGCATCGTCTTCATCGTCGATGACACGTGCATTCACTGTTGCAGCAGAGGAGGAGAACTCAGAGTCTTCAAGAGATGGAGTACGCCGTAACAAGGTCCTTCTTGGAGATGTTGAGTCAAACTTGAAGCGTTCAGAGAAACCATCCTCTTGAAGATCATCTTCAGAACACATAAGCGTCAGCCCTTTCCATGTACGCTGACAAGTTTCATGGGCGACAAAGGCATTCTTGGTGGCAAGGTTGCGAATCATGTTTACGTCCACCAAGAGGCTTTGCATTTGGCGCTTCAGCCAGTCATGATGCTTATCTTGTTTCTGATGCAGCACAACGAGAAGCTCTCGGTCATTGAGGACACGAGATCATCTTTGAGGCCTTTGCGCAATGGTGCTACCAGTGGCATCAGTTTGAGCACGAGGGGCACGTGTGTTTCCAACAAGGGGATAAACACGAGACATTGCTGGAATTCCTTCAATGGGCTGGGTGAAGCTTTGGTGATCAGCATTGTGAAGATAAATGGGATCCTTAGCAGGCTTTGGGTAAATGGCTTCAACTGACAGATCAACCTCGGGCAAGAATATGAGATGATTGCGCGTAGACGGCTGATAGTTGAAGGCTGAGTGACGCTTGATCAGACACATGACCCATGGAGCATAGAATTTCAACCCAAAGATGTCGGAGCCGGACGCAGCCAACTGCCTAATGAAGAAGTCTTGAGCATTGAAGCTGATGCCATTGAAGATATAGAAAACCAAAGTCTTCATTGCTCCTTCAAGCTTCGCCTGCAGATGAGTGTCCTTTGACAGGCCATAGTCTTCCTGAGTATTCAGCGTCGTGAGGTAGAGGCTTCATCATGCTCAACATTTGACTCATGTTGGGTTCTGGCTTCTGAAAGATGCTTTCCAAGGCATTTTGATGTTGTTGACAACCTGGTTCATAGTATTCACCAGGAGTGTGCAGGCCTGTGAGCTCAATGATATCAAGAGCTTTAGCTTCATGATGGACATTGCATGTCATCCACTCAAGGACCCAAGTCTTCAGATCCCTGTTGTAGCCTCGAATATGAAGAGTGGCATAGAATTGAAGCAGCAATTCATCATTCCAGTGCTCCTTGTCAGTGATGAACTACAACAAACTAGCATCTCTGAAACAGTCCAATGCTTCTTCGAGGCAGGGCAGACCAGCTATAGCTTCAGAGTCGAGGCACATATGTGGAAATATGTGCGCTTGATTGTATAGGACACAAGAATAGTAGCTACGCTGCTGATAGCTCCAAAACCGATCTGAGGAAATGCGCGGTCTGGTATAAGGGTTCTTGGAGCTGTTGAAGAAGGTATTATGTGCCACGAAGCCATTCGCACTGAAGACCCCAGGTGAAGTGGCAGTGCCTGGGAGACGTGGAAGTCTTGGCTTGGGCTTTTGGACTTGAGGCCTGTGCTCGACGTGGTACTCAAATTGTGGACCAGCAGCAGGCGGAGGAGTCAGAATGGGCCATCGAACCATAACTGGCTGACCACGATCAAATGCCAGCTCCATTGTGTGAGGTCTTGGAGGGGGAACAGGGGCATTGGCATTGTCTTCATGGGCTTCAGGGGCCACATGTGCTTCAGGTACTTGGACCTCAGGTGCTGCATCATTGACTTTAGGTGTTGTAGCATTGACTTCTGGTGCCTCATTGGCTTCTGGCGCCTCATTGGCTTCCGGCGCCATATTGGCGTCAACCATGACAACGTCATTGGCGTCAGCAGTGATGTTGGTGGTTACTTCAGGGTTGTTAACCTCCACTTCAGAAGCTGGAGGGTCGGTCACGTTCTCCTCGAGAACAACATCTTGGTGAGACGGGGGTGTAGCAACTCTTGTGTCTCTTGGGGCTTCTTCTTCATCTTCTTCTTCATCGGCTGATGCAGCTGGAATGTCTTCAGCCATTTTGGCTTCGGGTTCAGACACGTGCATTGTGGGAGTGACTTGAGGCCTTGGTCCTTTGCGAAGCCTGCATAATGCGGGCGACGCTTGTGGAGATGGAGTGTGCTGGGCCACAAAGTCATCATCATCTTGCACTGTTGGGGTAGCTTGCGGTTGGGGAGAGCTTGGAGTGTCTTGTCTCTGTGGGTGATTAGCCCATGATGCATCCTGAGCAGTTGGTGTCAGAGGACGACCAGTGCTAATGAGTTCGCTGTGCGTGAGCATAGGCGATGATACTAGTTGGTGCTCGATCTAAGGAAGGACTTCATCATCTTCAACATTGTCATGGTGACCAATGTCTTCAGCAGCGGTGGGGTCAACTACTGGAATGTCTTCAGGAGCCTCTGTGGAAGCACGCTCATGAATTACCATCCGTCGTTCTTGATGCGAAGAGGCAGGACGAGCAACCGAGATGGGCTCAACAATAAGGGGCTCTGTGGGAGCAGCCCGATCTTTCTTGGTTTTGTGCTTCTTCTTGGAGGGAGCGACATCGGAAGCTTCAGGATGTTTCCTCTTTCTGGCTTCAGCCTCAGCAGCCCTTGTCTTCTTTAATTCTGAAGCCATTGTGGGGACCTTAGGCTTCGAGCCTGTCATACTGACAATGGGATGTGCTTCCTGCCTTATTGCTTCGGGTTCGGCCACAGCTGGCTTCTTCTTCTTCTTTGCAGCCATCCTGGGATCGATGCCAGGACGCCCAAGAGCCTTGCCCTTTTCAGCTTCATTGTAGGCTTGCACGCACTTGTCAGCCAGACTCTTCATGCGCTCACGAGAACCTTTAGCTTCTTCGCATTTCTTGAGAAAGGCTTCCTTGAGCTCGTGCAGCATAGTCTTGAAGTTCTTGATATCTTGCACGCTGAGCTTTGCCATGTGCTGCTTGAACTGAGCTTTCTCATAGTCGATCTTTTGCTTCAGTTCAATGATGCCCTGAGCTAGAGCTAGCTCAGAAGCAATGGCGCCAGTGAAAGCAACGTTGAGGCCAATTGGAAGTTGCAGATCATCAAAGCTGAGATTGGGGGTTTCAAACCACTCATCAATGAAATTGTGAAGGATTGCTACGTCAAAGAGAGGCAAATGATTGAAGATTTCTGCTTCTTCTTTGCTCTTGATAAGTTGCTCAAGAGCGTCATGTGCAAGATCTTCATCGTTGGACAGATCAATGGCGTCGTTGCGCAGAATAGCAGCAGCAGTCAGTTCTTGGCTGGTGGGTTGCAAGGGCATCTTTACTCTTGAGGGCTTGGAGATACGTGACAAATCTTCAGACTGCACACTGTGTTCAGGAGGTGCAGTGGCCAGAGGCTTCGCCTGTAAGACCTTTGGTGCAGGAGCAGGCTTTGAAGCCTTAGGCCTCTTCAGTTTCTTTGGCTTTAGTGGTGCAGGCGCTTCATCAGATTCAGCGTCATCTGCAGGCTCATCCACGGCTGTCCCTTGAACCATGATATGAGTGATGAGACCTTCCAGGTTGTAGAAGGGCCCAACAAGATTGGGTTTAGCTTCGCGTGCGCCATCAGCATGAGGAGCAGAGGGGCCTGGATTGAAGTCTAAGCCTCGTGACTTCTTGTTCTCTTTGGCCGAGTTCCTGGCAAACTGAAGGTTACGCTTGAACAGATTATCATCGCGGCACCACAGTGATGAAGATGGGTCTGCATCCGCAGGCTGCGGTTGTCGGCGTTCTGGGAACGGGGGTCCCCAGACTTGCCTGCCTGCGGCCTGCGGCGTGGCTCAAAGGGGGGCCCAGCACGGCCCATCTTCACCAACACAAGCCCAAGACCCTCGCGAGGGGCCAAGCCTCGCGGGGCAGACGACACGGAGCTTCCTCAGGCGCGGCCTCGTCAGGCTGGCTCACGAGGGGGCGGAGAGATCAAGGCGGGGTATCTCACGAGGTGCCCATGACGCAAGCCATGACGACCGGGGGCGCCAGGCGGGTGCCAGCCCGCGCAGCGTCCTCCCTTCCTCTTTAGTGCAAAGGGGGCAAGCGCAGCCGCGGAGTACCGAGGCATCAGGCAAAGGTTGCCATTTCGGTGCAACGATACCAAGACCAGGAGGACTACGAGACGGAGGTCACCGTGGAGCCCAAGATGGTGTCATCACCAGAGCTTTGCGCAGGCGAAGACTACTTTTGTCAGGATAGTTGATACTAGCTGTCCCCCTTCAAATTAGTCCGCCATTGTTGGCTCCCTTCCCGCTCGATATTTGGCAAGAGGACCAGGGCCTCTATAAATAGGACCAGCCACCCACAGGTAGAGAGGAAGGGAGAGAGGCTGGAGGCTGGGAAGAAAGAGCTGGCCAGAGAGTTGGAAAGGTAGAGAAGATCAGGTAGAGAGAGAGAGAGGGAGGGGTGACTGAGCTCCTCCCAGCAGTTCATCGCTCCAGCCAAGAGCAGACCTTCGCGAGCCTGTTCTTCCTTGTATTGTTCATCATCATCAGCCCAAGAGGCAATCCACCACACCACATACTGGAGTAGGGTATTACACCACAACTGTGGCCCGTACCAGTATAAACCCTGTGTCTCTTGTGTTGTTCTTTCCTTAGTTTAGATCCTAGTAAGGCGGAGGAGTGCAGGTAGGTAGGAGGCGAAATCTCCGCACGCGCCCCAGTGATCGAACCTCAAGGGTCTGCCGGAACCCGAAATCCGACATTTGCCGCGCCAGGTAGGGGTGCGCCGGGATTCGTCTTCCACCGCCCCGTTCTCCTCCGACCATCACGCCCATGTCTGACGCTCGTCGGGCCCGCGCCGAGCGCCGGGCCGCACTCGCTGCTCGCCTCGCCCAGACGGCCCCTGTCGGCGGGCATCCTCGTCGTTCCCCGTCACCTGCCGTCAACGCCGCCACCGGCCCGGCAGGGGACGAGCAGCAAGCATCGTCCCAGCATCCATCCATGCGGCAAGACGGCCGCACCGCAACTCCCTCGCTCACCCCACCTGGTTCTTCGTCCTGCGCACTCCGCGCGCCCATGGAGGCTCGGGCTGCACTCATCGTGGTGAACGAGCTCCTGCGCTACCGTCCTGTCGACGACGTCTACGAAGAATGGCTCGACCGCGTCGCCGAGCTCGTCCGCGCCGCAGGGGGCTCTCCTCCACCGTCCGTTCCGCTGCACCGCACCCCTCCCCGCGCGGGCAATGAAGCTCCGGCGGCGCCCCGACCGCCTCCTCCTCAGGAAGGCACGTGGCCCCTGGGCGGAACCCGCACCGTCAGGCGCTAGCGCAGCAAGAGCAGAGCTGTCAAGAAGTCCCTCGCCCGCAAGAAGCTGCCCGGGCGCTCCCTCCTCCAACACGTCGCGACCATGCTCCTCCTCCCGCGCGTCAAGACCCCGCGCTGCTCCTAGCTGCAGCGCGTGGGGACATGCAAGACCAAGTTCCCCGTCATCCAAGACCTCCCATGGCCATAGCAGGCTGCCGCGCCTTCACCGCCGAGCTACGCAACGTCGCGTGGCCCGGCAAGTTCAAGCCAGACTTGCCTCCTCGCTACGACGGCACGGCTGACCCTGCAGAGTTCCTCCAGCTCTACGAGCTGGGCATCGAAGCTGCTAACGGAGACGAGAAGGTCATGGCGAACTTGTTCCCCATGGCACTCAAGGACAGGGCCCGCACCTGGCTCCTGAACCTGGCTCCAGGCACAATCTCCTCCTGGGACGAGTTGCGCACCCGCTTCATCGCCAACTTCCAAGGCACTCGCGACCGGCCACCCGCCGTGAGCGACATGCGCCGCATCAAGCAACAGCCCGGGGAGACCCTGCAGAAGTACATCCAGCGCTTCAACAACGCGCGCCTCAAGATTCCCAAGGTGACTGAGGAGGCCATCATCTCGGCCTTCTCCGACGGCGTGCGCGACGTCAACATCAAGGAGGAGCTGGCGATGCATGAAGACCTGTGCACTTCCTTGGAACTGTTCAACCTGGCAACCAAGTGCGCTAGGGCCGAGGAAGGGCGTCTCTCCCTCCTCGAGCTGCCTGTCACAGACCCAGAAGAGAAGAAGCCCAAGGCCAAGGATGTGAAGCGCAAGGGGGCTGCCATGCTCGCGGCAGAACCAGACACCAAGCGGGGCAGAGATCAGCCCGAACCTTCCAAGGGCAGCCGGTACTGTGTGTACCACGACCTCCACACCCACAACACCAACAAATGTCAAGAGCTCCGAGCCGTGCGAGAAGGAAGGATCGGCCGTCGCCCTGACCGCAGTGACCGGGGCTACGGCCGAGGAGGAGGAAGGAACGCAGGACGCTGGGAAGACCGTGGCCCGCGCCAAGGGTGGCGCGATCAACCTCGCGAGGATCGCTGGCAAGACCCGCCTCGCGGGGGAGGCTGGAGGGATCAGCCTCGCGAGGGAGACTGGAGGGATCAGTCTCGCGAGGATAGCCCGCAAGGCAAGTAGGCCTCCCACCGCTGCCACCGTAGCCAAGTAGAAACGAAGACCGCCACCAGGACGAGGGGGCTGGGGGCTTCCAGGAGCCGCGCGTGATCGCCTGCATCCTGGGCGGGGCACAAGCCCCAGCCTCTCAGCGCATCTTCAAGCAGTTCGCCCGAGAAGTGAACGCAGTCCTTCCTAGGCTCGAAGCCACGCGCCCTCTCAGGTGGTCGGCGTGCGCCATCACGTTCAGCTCAGCAGATCAGCTCAAGTGTGCGGCTACAGCCGGAGTCCTCCCGATGCTTTGTTCCCCAATCATCAGCAACGTGGTGGTCACCAAGACACTCATCGACGGTGGGGCAGGGCTCAACGTCCTGTCCGTGGAAACATTTAACAACCTCCAAGTGCCCTACAGCCAGCTTCAGCCAACCAAGCCTTTCTCCAGTATCACCGACGGCTCCATGGTCCTGATTGGGCAGGTCCGCCTCCCTGTCACCTTCGGGGCACGCGACAACTGCCGACCCGAGCTCATCGACTTCGACGTTGCTCACATTCGCCTGCCGTACAACGCCATCCTTGGGTACCCAGCGCTGGCCAAGTTCATGGCCGTAACTCACCACGGCTACAACGTCCTCAAGATGCCAGGAAGCGGCGGAGTCATCACGGTGCCATGTGAAGAGAAGGACGCTGTGTGCTCCCTGGAACGAGCCTTTCAGGCCGCGTCACTGGAAGACCCGGATCATGGAAGCAGGAGGCCTCCCGAGACCGCCCCTAAGAAGAAGAAGACATCGTCCGGCCCGACCACTCAGGAGGCAGGCCCCTCTGGGCCCGCGCCTGCCCGGGGGGAACCCCCTTCCATCGCATAGGAAAGCGCGCCCGGCGCCCTCCTCAGGCAGGGCTCGGGGGCTCTCCCCTGGAGGGCCACCGACCTAGCCAGGGTCACGAGGGAGGCGCTTGGGCACCACATGGAGGCATGTTTCGAAGCACGCTTCCCTCAAGAAGGAGCAAGGCGAGGAGATCCAGACCCTCAGGAGTTCGTCAGCAAGGCCATTCAGGAGCTACAGGAGTCAAGAGTCATGAAAGGTGGCCGCCGCCTACCAGCAGTGGCTCCCCATCCAGGCGAGGATGGTGGGCTGCGCATTTGCATCGACATACCAGGGCTCAACCGAGTCGCCTCTCTGGAGTGCCTCTGGCCGTCGCGAGTGGGGCGCTGCGGAGGCCCACCCCACAGCTACGTTCACATGCCTTACGGTTTGCCGAACGCGGCTGACACGTACCAGCGCCTCATGAGGGGCATCACGGAGGCACGGGAGGCCAGGCATTGCGCAGCCCTGGCAGGGATGGAGATGGCCCGTGAGGAGCCGCCAGCACCTCCGAAGCCTCCCGAGGCCCCTGGGCCTGGGGGCCCGTGAGGATCGGCTCCCGCAGCCCACCGAGCTTGCTACACCAATGCTCCTTCGTCCTCAACATCATCAGGTGACATCTTTTCGAGTTCTATTTCCAGCTGGGAGCGCCCCCCCCCCCGGGCTGCATTATTCCTAGGCCGCGTGGGCCCGTCCCTGTGGCGTGTATCCCTTTTTATTCCATGTTGTTAGCTTACCTTGTTGGGGGCGCCCCTCGGGCTGCATGATCCCCAAGCCGCTCGGGCCTGACCCAGTGATGTCCGCATTCCCAGCATCTATTTGAACGAATCCACTCCTTCGCGGCTAATGTGTTTTACCTAGTTGCCTGCTCAGCTGACACCAACTAATGGAGCTGCTCTCAAAACGGCACGACGCTTGCGCATGGGTCCGTCCCTGCAACGCCGACAAACCTGGATGGCTGAGCTCTGGCCGCGGCAGCCCCTCATAGCGTCACCTCATCAAGCCTTCAGTGCCTCACTACCCCTCGGAAGCAACCAACGGCTGACTGTCAATTGTCATGGAAACCCCTTGTTTTTTCTATGATGGACCTGCAGGACCTCCCGAAGGAGCTGCGTCAGGCGAGGCCCTTGTGGTGTCTCCTTCGCTCTCGTCCGCGCGAACCGCTTGCACGTTAAAGGGGGGGTGCCTGAGCATCACGACTCAGGGCTCCTACTGGCTCTCCAGCCCTCACCCTCTGGCCTTGACCACGGCATCGCGACCTGGCATACCAGCGACGGCTGAGACTCGCTCGAGGGCCGGGACCCGAGGACGTAGAGCAGAAAGGGGAGCAAAGGCGAGAGGGGAGAGACACGTGAGGACCTCACCGAGCAACCTCGCGCCTGCCGATGCACGGACCCGGTGACACACTAGAGAGCGGCCCCAGATCCTCGAGATAAGTCATCACCCGGAAGCGCCAGCTGCCGTGGCACCATCCCCGCACCTAATGCTACCCTGTGTTAGCGACGCCGCTCTCCTTTCTCACCAAACAACGGCTGCTTGGGCGCCAAAGGGGACCTCCTGAGCATCGCGACTCAGGGGCTCTTACCGGACTCCGGGTCGCTCACCTCCTGGCCTTGACCACGGCATTGCGACCTGGCATACTAGCGACGGCTGAAGCCGCCTTGGGACTGGGACCTATCGACGCAGAGCACCAAGCCCTCGTGAGGTTCGAAAGGGAGGACTGAGCTAAGACGGAATGAGCAACTCGCGCAATTCTATGACAAGGGTTATATTAACAAAACAGGATCACAGGCACCTTACAAGCCCCCACAGGGCGCGTTTTTGATTCCTCGCAGGGAACAGATCCTAAAGGGACACAAACTATGCACGACCCGACAAAAGACGCCATCATCAACAGTGGGCCGTCGAGCACCGACGCCAACCCCATCCAGATCAGAGACGGCGGTGGCCTGACGAGTCCGCCCTGCTCCAGGAGCGGCGCCGGCTCGGGGGCTCGTAGCTGTCGTTGCTCGTCTCCGGAGTCACGAAGAGCTCGCCGGAGTCGCTGGAGCCTCCGACGCCTCCACCGCCTGAGGAGCCGCCAAGGGAGTGGTTGGCGGGCCCAGTCCTCGTCGCGGCAGGGTCCGGGCCACCTTCCTCGGGGCAGCACTCCAGCCGGCGCTCGCTCGCATTGAAGACCTTGAAGAGCATCATCGAAGCATCGTCGTAATCCAAGTGGACCGCGAAGATGCCCCTTACCATGCAAACCCCCGCGATCTCTCTCCAGCCCCGAGTCATGAAGACCTCGCCCGGGGCAAAGACCGCGACCTCTGCCTCGGTCGCGAGGGTGCTGCAGCCGACGTGTTGCAGCCAGAGCTCCAGGGGCTCCCCCTGCGGGATGATGGAGGCGAAGAAGGGAGGAAGGCGTATCCAAGACTGAAGAGGAATGGTGACGTGGAGCACGAACTCTCGGGAGGAGCCCTCGGTGTGGACCCCAGGGGGGACGACCCACACCTTCGTGACCCGTCGGCGCCGACGGCGGCGCCGCCCATGGTGGTCAGCATCAGCTCCTTCGGGGCCCTCGACGTAGGCGTACAATGGCAGCGGGAACTCCGGCGGCACCCGCTCGCACCAAGGCCTCGACACCACCTGAAGGGCCCCTTTGTCCGGGCCACGGGGGACGAGCCGTTTCTTCGGCGGGAGCGGGTCTGGCTCCTCTCGGGGAGCTTTTCCCTTCTCTGCCGCCGAGAACCTGCGGATCGGAGCCATCACAGCAAGACGGAGCAAGGATCGGGAAGAAGGAGAAGCAAGGAGGGATGGACTGGAAGGGCGCGCGCTGTCCCGTACTTATGGCCGGCGAAGGTCAACCGCCGACCTCCACGAATACAGGTAATCATGACCCACTTTGCATGCAGGGACTTGTTCAATCTGTGTAGTTGCCGAGGCACCATGGGGAAGTGGAGACGCCCACAACCAACCAACCGCCACGCGGCGCCCAAGGCCGCAGGCTGTTAGGGCCCGCGGCGCTTCGCTCTTGCCCTTCCGCCTCCCTGCACGGCCAAGTTCGGGCGCGCCTTGGGCCTGGGGGCTACTGTCGGTGTTCTGGGAATGGGGGTCCCCAGACTTGCCTGCCTGCGGGCCTGCGGCGTGGCTCAAAGGGGCGCCCAGCGCGGCCCATCTTCACCAACACAAGCCCAAGACCCTCGCGAGGGGCCAAGCCTCGCGGGGTGGATGACGCGGAGCTTCCTCAGGCGCGGCCTCATCAGACTGGCTCACGAGGGGGCGGAGAGATCAAGGCGGGGTATCTCACGAGGTGCCCGTGACGCAAGCCATGACGACCGGGGGCGCCAGGCGGGTGCCAGCCTGCGCAGCGTCCTCCCTTCCTCTTTAGTGCAAAGGGGGCAAGCGTAGCCGCGGAGTACCGAGGCATCAGGCAAAGGTTGCCATTTCGGTGCAACGAGACCAAGACCAAGAGGACTACGAGACGGAGGTCACCGTGGAGCCCAAGACGGCGTCATCACCAGAGCTTTGCGCAGGCGAAGACTACTTTTGTCAGGATAGTTGATACTAGCTGTCCCCCTTCAAATTAGCCTGCCATTGTTGGCTCCCTTCCCGCTCGATATTTGGGAAGAGGACCAGGGCCTCTATAAATAGGACCAGCCAACCATAGGTAAAGAGGAAGGGAGAGAGGCTGGAGGCTAGGAAGAAAGAGCTGGCCAGAGAGTTGGAAAGGTAGAGAAGATTAGGTAGAGAGAGAGAGAGGGGTGACTGAGCTCCTCCCAGCAGTTCATCGCCCCAGCCAAAAGCAGACCCTCGCGAGGCTGTTCTTCCTTGTATTGTTCATCATCATCAGCCCAACAGGCAATCCACCAGACCACATACTGGGGTAGGGTATTACACCACAACGGTGGCCCGAACCAGTATAAACCCTGTGTCTCTTGTGTTGTTCTTTCCTTAGTTTAGATCCTAGTAAGGCGGAGGAGTGCAGGTAGGTAGGAGGCAAAATCTCCGCGTGCACCCTAGTGTTCGAACCTCAAGGGTCTGCCGGAACCCGAAATCCGACAGCGGTCCACGGACCATGCAAGGATAGAAGCCTTGTTCAATGGCTTCAGCTCTAGACTTGGGTTGAAGATTTCTGTATAGAATGTCTCCCCATGTCGTTTGATGGCATTCTTCTCAGCATACTCCTGGGTCACGAACCTGTACTTGAACCACTATTCTGCCCAATATCTTCGAATCCATTGGATTCGAGTTTTTCGCTGATTGTACTCCTCCTCTGGATCTGTCTTGTACAGCTCATAGAGGTCAGGAGGCAAATCTCTTGAGGTGTTGCCATGACGCTGTCTGCCACCCTTTCTTGTAGGTTTCTCTAGTGCCATGAAGCTTAAACTGAAGGGCTTCAACACATTTAAAGGCTTCAAAGGCTTCCACTTTCTCGTCAAACAGGAACTGGCTTCGGGAGAGTTAATGTGATGCTGTAAGAATTCTGCAAATGAATGCAGACTATGAGAACCAAGGGATTCTCCCATGGACATGTACCTGTGATAGCATTAAGGTGCGAGGGAAGGGGAAGAGGTCATATGCATTCTCAAAAGATTTTGAAGATAAATCAGTTCAGAAGACATTGACCTCATAGTGTGAAGACATTCACTCATAGATAGAGAGTTGGTTCCAGATTTGTACGAATCCACGAATAAGTACAAATGAGGAATCTAACTACTTTCTGAAGCATAAGTGAACATACTAGGCATATTATGAGAGGCAGTATGAAATATATCCAACTTGTGTGAACAGAAACTGCTTGTGGTAGAAAGTGATGAATCTATAGGATCATAGGGGCCGTAAAAAGGAAGTTTTATTTACCACACGAAGAACTGCTAGACGGAGTGGGAGAGGAGGCCGAGAAGTTCGATCGTCCGTGCCCTAACTTGGCGACGGAGGACACCTACGGCGACGGCGGAGAACACGATGTCCGCGGCTGGTGTGAAGACGGCGTCGGTGAGGTCGCGACAGCTAAGCGCTTCGTCGCCGGCGTCGTCGAGGGCTAGCGGTGGCGCTAGGGTTTGTGCGAGAGTGGAAGAAAGGATAATGACTGTGGTGAGGCGTGTATTTATAGGGATAGGGACGGCACAGTGTTATTACATAGGTGCCCCTGGCGATTCACATCTGAAGGACACGTGGCCATCATGCAACATATTGGAGGTTGTTCCACATTCCCACGCACGCCTGGATTGTCGGGTGGTCGTTCCCACTTCTCCAGGTTTCAGGTGAGGGAATTAGCATTGAAAACAGACTTAATGTTTGTCTCTGTATCTTCTGCTGACTAGGACGCAGAGAAGACATTCGACAGTTTCAATAGAATGCATATGATTTGGACAGATTGAGTTTGAGATAGAAAGCATAGAGAGATTAGGGTCCGATCACATTCATTTAGTTCAAAAGATTCAACAAGGAAGACGTAGCTATAGGTGAATGATGTAGAGGACAGAACACTAGTATGTATATATCAGAAGACAATCAAGTCAACATAGTGAAGATAATCATGAAGACAAGTTGAAAATGAAGACAAACAAAATGTGAAGACATAGCACATGTAACGCCATGGGTAAAACACTTCAAACAAAAGAATTTGGTGGTGGCGTTACCCACTGTATAGGAAGTATTAAACCGAGACACGGCGGACAATTATCGTGGTGCTCCGAAGTCAAATTCCACGTTAATGTATTCACACTCAGAATGTAAGTCTTCATTGATTGAAGATATACTTTACTTCGTGTGTTGCACATCTAAGTCATCAACGTGCATAAGTGTTAGGATGTGTGCCTGATCACAGGATATTTGAGGATTCCAAGATATTTAGCTCACATCGTAACTTGCAAAACCTCTTCTCATCCAAGGGCTTGGTGAAGATATCTGCCAATTGCTCTTCAGTGTTGACGTGTATGATATCAATATCTTCCTTCACAACATGATCTCTGAGAAAGTGATGACGGATTTCAATGTGCTTTGTCTTCGAGTGCTGAACTGGGTTGTTGGCAATCTTGATGGCGCTTTCATTGTCACAGTAGAGTGGTACTTGCTTCAGGTGAATGCCATAGTCTTTGAGTGTTTGCTTCATCCATAGAAGCTGAGCGCAGCAAGATCCAGCAGCAATGTATTCAGATTCAGCAGTGGAGAGAGATACACAGTTCTACTTCTTTGAAGACCAACATACAAGTGATCATCCCAGAATATGACATGTGCCTGATGTAGACTTGCGATCCACCTTGTCACCAGCATAATCAGCATCCGAGAATTCAACTAGATCAAACTCTGAGCCCTTTGGATACCATAATCCTAGTGTTGGGGTGTGAGCCAAATATCCGATAATTCGCTTCACAGCTAAGTGATGTGATTCCTTTGGTGCCGCTTGGAACCGGGCACACATGCAAACACTAAGCATGATATCTGGCCTAGATGCACATAAATAAAGTAAGGAACCAATCATGGAGCGATATAACTTTTGATCAAACTCTTTACCATTGTCGTCGGGACCCAGATGATGTTTGGTTGGCATTTGCGTCATGTAGCCTTTGCAATCTTGCATTCCAAATGTCTTCAGGCAATCTTTGAGGTATTTCTCTTGAGATATAAAGATGTCATTGTGTTGCTGACGTATTTGGAGACCAAGGAAGAACTTCAGCTCACCCATCATGGACATCTGATATTGCTCTTGCATCATATATCCAAACTCGTCAGTGTATTTCTGATTGGTGCAGCCGAAGATAATGTCATCAACATATATTTGGCACACAAATAGTTCATCATCATATGTCTTCGTGAAGAGAGTGGGGTCGAGGGAACCAGGTTTGAAGCCTTTGCTCTTCAGGAAGTCTTTGAGTGTGTCATACCAAGCCCTAGGGGCTTGTTTGAGGCCATACAGTGCCTTGTTGAGCTTGTACACCATATCAGGATGTTTTGGATCTTCAAAGCTAGGCGGTTATGCAACATACACTTCTTCGTCAATCTTGCCATTCGGAAAAGTGCTCTTCACATCCATTTGATGCAGAAGAATGTTATGATGATTTGCATAGGCCAACAGTATGCGTATGGCTTCATGTCTAGCCACAGGAGCAAATGTCTCATCGAAGTCAATCCCTTCAACTTGAGTATATCCTTGAGCAACGAGACGAGCTTTGTTTCTGACAACTTGACCATGCTCATCTTGCTTGTTGCAATATATCCATTTGGTGCCTACTATATTGTGCTTGCGAGGATCAGGACGCTTAACCAGTTCCCATACATTATTCAGCTCAAACTGTTGAAGCTCTTCTTGCATAGCTTGAATCCATTCAGGTTCCATGAAGGCTTCATCAACTTTCTTGGGTTCAGATATTGAGACAAATGCGAAGTGCCCACAGAAATTTGCTAGCTGTGTTGCCCTTGAACGAGTGAGTGGACCTGGTGCATTGATGCTATCAATTATTCTCTCAATCTGTACTTCATTTGCAACATGAGGATGTACAGGACAAAGATTTTGCTCTTGCTGATCATTGTCATCGTTAGAAGGATTGTCTTCAGGCTGAGCATTGTCTTCAGGTTGATCATTTTCTTCAGGTTGATCAGGTGCGGAGATGATAAGTTCCTCTTCAGGCTAAGCTTCAGAAGGTATGATTTCTCTAGTTCCCATAAGTTTGATTGATTCACTGGATGGAACTTCATCTAGCACATTTAGCAGGTGCTCTCTTTGTGAGCCGTTAGTCTCATCGAACCGCACATCCAAAGTCTCAACCACTTTATAGTGAAAGAGGTTGAAGACTCTATAGGAGTGCGAATCCTTTCCATATCCAAGCATAAAACCTTCATGTGCTTTTGGTGCAAATTTTGAAGTGTGATGTGGATCCTTGATCCAGCACCTGGCACCAAATACTCTGAAGTAACTGACATTTGGCTTCTTGCCAGTAAGGAGCTCATAGGATGTCTTGTTCAGAAGCTTGTGGAGATAAACACGTTTGATGATATGGTATGCAGTATCAATGGCTTCAGGCCAGAATTTTCTTGGAGTCTTGTATTCATCAAGCATCGTCCGAGCCATCTCAATAAGTGTTCTGTTCTTGCGTTCGATGACGCCATTCTGCTGTGGCGTGTACGGAGCTGAGAATTCATGTCTGATGCCCAAAGTATCAAGATATGTATCTAGGCCAGTGTTCTTGAATTCAGCGCCATTGTCACTTCTGATGTGCTTTATCTTGACGCCATAGTTGTTCATTGCTCAATTGGCAAAGCGTCTGAAGACATCCTGCACTTCAGTCTTGTAGAGGATTATATGCACCCAAGTATATCTTGAATAATCATCAACAATGACAAAGCCATAGAGACAAGCAGTAGTAGTAAGAGTTGAGTAATGAGTGGGACCGAAAAGATCCATGTGGAGCAGTTCGAAGGGTTGAGTCATTGTCATGATTGTCTTCGAGAGATGCTTGGCCCTCGTCATCTTTCCTGCTTCACAGGCACCGCATAAGTGATCCTTCTTGAACTTGACGCCCTCGATGCTTATGACATGCTTCTTTCTTGCAAGAGTATGCAAGTTCCTCATGCCAGCATGCCCTAGCCTCTGATGCCAGAGCTAGCATTCTGAAGCTTTTGCTAGAAGACATACGGCAAGCTGTGGTCTTGCTGAGAAATCTACCACATACAAATCATCTTCCCGATACCCTTCAAACACTAGAGACTTGTCAGATTCCATTAGAACAAGGCAACGATATTTTCCAAATATCACAATCATGTTTAAATCGCAAAGCATTGAGACAGACATTAAGTTGAAACCAAGGGATTCAATAAGCATGACTTTATCCGTGTGTTGATCCTTTGAGATTGCAACTCTACCTAGACCCAATACCTTACTTTTACCAGTGTCAGCAAATGTGATGTGACTTTTGTCAGATGGACATAAGGTTGAGTCCATAAGAAGGCTTCGCTTGCCAGTCATGTGATTGGTACACCCACTATCAATAATCCATTCTGAAGCAGCTGGTGTCGTACCCTACAGTGCAGTTAGGGGGATAGGCTTCACGAAGAGAATTGTGAAGCAAAAACATTTGATGAGCCAGTGGATTATGAAAGCTTAGATCGAGATTAGGACTGATAGGGCCAGTAGCAAGCGACTCAGGAACAAAGTACATAATAAGACCATTTGGGCATTTGATCTTGCGCCCTACAAGATGTTTAAGGTCCCCAGCAATAGCTTTAGACGATTTTGGTTTTCGGCTGGAGACCTTTCCCTGCAAAAGAAAGTTAAGCTTTCTTAGCCACCCACATATTCAAGGGGTGGCTTCGAAGCAATGAGTCTAAGTGCAGCATCTGAGAACTTTGGCTTTGGAGCCCTAGCAAAAAGTCTTGCAGGTGGACAATAGTACTCATAAGAATAAGCAGAATAGTTCTTGGTCCTATGAACATGGCGGTTTGATGAAATGCGCTCATATTCACAGGCCTGAGTATGGCTTCCCTGCAAAAGATTTGCGTTAGTGCGACTCAGGTGAGTCCTCTGTCTATATGAAGCCTTTGGGCCGTATGAAGCCTGCGGTCTGGGGTTTGTCTTCTTCACTTGTGGTGTCATGACGAAATTCACAGGAAGATTCTCCAAACACCTTTTCAGCACCCAGACCTTCTTCATAGGCGGCCCATTCCTGCAGTTAGTACCAATATACCTGGCAAACACTTCACCATTCTGATTCTTAAACAGTTTATAGTTTGCATCAAAGGACTCATCAATAACAATGGGATTAGCACAAGTGAAGCCAGATAGGGTGGATGGATCCACTAAAGGTCCCTTTGCAGCAACCCATGTGGTTTTGGGGTACTGCTCAGGTTTCCAATAAGAGCCATCAGCATTCATTTTCCTTTTGAACCCAACACCCTCTTTCCTAGGGTTTTGGTTCAGGATCTACCTTTTGAGGACATCACATAGTGTCTGATGCCCTTTGAGACTTTTGAACATCCCTGTTTCAAGCCATGTCTTCAACCTAGCATTCTCATCAGCAATAGCAGTGGCATCCTCAGCAGAGGGGTTAGTTATCACATCAACAGTTGAAGATATTGCAATAGTAGCAGCAGTAGAACATTCAGCAACAGAAGTAGCGTTATCATGCTCAATGCATTTAAGACATGGTGGTTCAAAACCTTCCTGAGCGAAACTGATCTGTTTGGCGTGAAGTGACTCGTTTTCCTTTTGAAGATCTTCATGAGCCTCTCAATTTTTCAAGGTCTTGCTTCCTTTGAAGATAATCATAGGAAAGCTTTTCATGAGACGTTGAGTGTGTTTCATGACGACTTTCAAGTTCCTCATACTTAACATGAAGATTTTTTATGTCTTCAATTAAGGTCTGAGATCGAGTCATTTCATCGTCCAACAGGTCATCGCTTTTGTCTAATAGTTTTTGAATATGTTCCATAGCTTTCTGTTGTTCAGTTGCAATTTTAGCAAGTGTTTTGTAGCTGGGTTTGGAACCACAATCGGAGTCATCTTCACTTGATGTTTGATATTGAGTGGCGAGTGAGTTTACCTTGGCACCGCGTGCCATGAAGCAGTACGTGGGAGTGGAGTCGTCCTTGTCATTACCATCGGCGTTGGTGACATTGTCTTCAGTGTTGAAGATGGACTTGGCAACGTAGGCTATAGCCAGACTTGCCACACCAGAATCGGACTCCTCCTCAGACTCCACCTCCGCCTCCTCAGAAGCAGACTCCTCCTCCGAATCCATTTCCTTCACAAAAAACGCACGAGCCTTGCCAGATCAGCTCTTCTTGTGTGATGAAGACTTTGAGGAAGACTTGGAAGAAGACTTTGAGTATTTCTTCTTCTTCTTGTCGTCAGAATCATACTCCTTGCTCTTATTTTTCTTCTTGTTCTCATTGTCCCACTGCGTACACTCAGAGATGTAGTGACCAGGTTTCTTGCACTTGTGGCATGTTCTCTTCTTGCAGTCATGAGCAGAAGCTTCATCATTCCTTGAGCTTGATCTTGAGGACTTTCTGAAGCCTTTCTTGTTGGTGAATTTTTGGAACTTCTTCACAAGCATAGGAAGCTCCTTTCCGGCGCCTGCCCCATATCGGCTTCCGCCTCCATGTCCGGTCCTAGTGCCCGACTGGTGGAAGCTTGATTGGCAGCATCGCCGGACATATTCCGGCGAGCATTTTTTCGATTAAAGAAACGCGAGCGTCATTACATTTTGAGAAAGATGACAACCACAGAGCAGGGTTTTTCCTATACCTTTACGCCGGCGTCTCCGTCCTGACCGCCTTCCCTTTTGGCCTACCCGGCCTCGGTGCCTCTTGTTGGCGAGTTGCTGCGGGTTCGGCAAGGCGTCCCGAATGCCTTCCCTATAAAAGATGCCATGTGTATATGGTGGGTGAAGTGCCTAAAAGGGGATCCTAGTTTTGGAGTTGGGACTTTTTGATTTTTATTACCTGCGATGCAAGGAGCAGTCCGGGATAGTCGGCCGTAATGGCCACCAGGGCATCGTCGCAGCTTAACTAATAGAACTGCCGGTCTATCAGTTCCACGGAGATAACCGGATCTTCTTCAAGTCCGGAGTCGAGGGCCCGGTCAGGTTCCTCTGGTTGTGGAGAAGGTCTACTGACCTCCTTTATGGCTTTTTGCAGTTCCTGCCGCAAAGTGGCAAGGTGAATACTTATGACTAAGAATGCGGGAAAAATGGGAGCAGGGAGATATAACTTACCCAGCTTGGAGGATTGTACATGGAGAATCCATCCCGTGGCTTGATGCGGGTGAACTCCTCGTCCTCACCCTTGAACAGTTCGGACAGAATCTTCGCTAGAGCGGCAGCATTGTCCGGACCCTTAAGCCCGCAGTGGGTGGCGTCATCCGCCCCATTATAACACCACAAGGGGTGTCCACGATATTGAAGTGGCTGCACTCCCCGCATTATGCAAATCGACATAACTTCAATTATTGTCAATCCTGATTGAGCCAGTGCTTTGATCCGGTTCATCAGATAGAGGACTTCCCCGTTGTCTTCCGCCTGGGGGCTCCGTGGGCGCCAACTTCGGCGCTTCTTCAGAGGAGCATTGTTGAACTCAGGAAGACCCCGCCGAACAGGGCCCAGAAGGGGGACGTCCTCCATATAAAACCATTCTGAAGGCCAGTCTTCGGACGACTTCTTCGGGGTACCGGACAGGTATCCGGTATTGGCGATGCGCCATATTTCGGCTCCGCCCACTTGATAAAGTGATTCCCCCTGTGTGCGAGGGACAAGGAAGAATAGCCTTTTCCACAGCTCGAAGTGAGCCTCGCAGCCCAGGAACAACTCGCAGAGAGCAACATAGCCGGCGATATGTAGAATGGAGGCAGGGGAGAGATTGTGTAATTGGAGGTCGTAGAACTCCAGGAGCCTGCGGAGGAACGAATGAATTGGTAATCCGAGTCCCCTTAGTAAATAAGGAACAAGGCAGACCTGTTCCCCCATGGAGGGACAAGGAAGGCTCTCCGCTTGCGCCCCGCCATTGTAGGTGGCGAGCCCGGCTCGAACGGGCACCATATACGCCGGAGGGAGAAATCCCTTAGTCTGCAGCTCGACTAATCGACTGTGTGGGACTGAACACCTCTCCCAATCACCGGGCTTAGGGCTACAGGGGCGGGAGGAGGAGCTTCGGAGGTCGGCCATGCTGGAATGGATCTTTCCGAAGCATGCTCTGATGAATTCTCGCTGGGGGAGGATGATATGGATCGGATCTAAGGATCCCCATCCCTTTAATAGACAATTTATTTATCTGGCTAGGGGCGAACGTAAAAACGCCCTGGCGCTTCATTAGACGTGTGGGAGATAGCCCTTATTGGGCACAGAAGCCAAGAGGTTCAACATTTATGGAGCCGGACATAGCTTACGAACACTTGAAAGTTGGAGAAGAACCCGCCTTGCAATGCCGAAGACAACACTGCGCGCCGGATTCATCGTCATTGAAGCCTGGTTTGGGGGCTACTGAGGGAGTCCTGGATTAGGGGGTCTCCAGACAGCCGGATTATATCCTTTGGCCGGACTGCTGGACTATGAAGATACAATATTGAAGACTTCGTCTCGTGTCCGGATGGGACTCTACTTGGCGTGGAAGGCAAGCTAGGCAATACGGATATGTATATCTCCTCCTTCGTAACCGACCTTGTGTAACCCTAGCCATCTCCGGTGTTTATATAAACCGAAGAGTTTTAGTCCGTAGGACAATAGACAATCATACCATAGGCTAGCTTCTAGGGTTTAGCCTCTCTGATCTCGTGGTAGATCTACTCTTGTACTACCCATATCATCAATATTAATCAAGCAGGACGTAGGGTTTTACCTCCATCAAGAGGGGCCGAACCTGGGTAAAACATCGTGTTCCCTGCCTCCTGTTACCATCCGCCTTAGACGCACAGTTCGGGACCCCCTACCTGAGATCCGCCGGTTTTGACACCGACACTCACCCTTAAATCCTCGACCCAGTTAAAGAAAGTTACAAAAGAGCTAGCTGTTGCCTCTACTGCCAAGACTGACCTTGACCAACAGGTAGCCAAGCTGACAAAGGACCTTGCCGAGAACACCAAGGAAACCGTGGCTCTCAAAAAGGAAGTACAGAATGCAGAGATTTCCCTAAATGACATGCAATCGCAGCTTTCCTCCAAGAGCCAGGATCTTGATATTGCCAACAGACCCATCTCTGACATGAAAGCAAGGCTTGGCACTCTATAAAAGAGAATTAAATCTACCGGAGCTCACGAGAAGTTGCTGATAAAGGACTTGGTTAATGCAAGAAATTTACGAAAAGATGTAAAGGATAAACTGGCAAACCAAATCGAGCAGCGTGACCTGTGGAACAAAATTTTGGTTGATATCATCGAGCACCTCACTGCCCAGATTGCAACAGTGGACATGAAGAGCTGGGCCTTCACCGTTTGCAGGCATGAGGTTCCAAGAGTCAAGCTAATGCTCTTCTTTAAAGGCTTGATTGAAGGGCTGAAGACGCATGAGGACGACAGGGCCGCTTGCTTTGCAAATGAGTCCCGGATGCTTGCTCGCGACACCCTCTTTCTGGTCTTCAGCAACCTTCATATCGCCATCTGGATCTCAACCTCTCTAACAGCTTCAAGAAGCTTCCACAGGGCACCGATGTTTCAGCTGTCGAGGTGAAAGCCCGTCCTCTCGCCCACAAGGTTCTCTCCGTCCTAAGGTTTCCTGAAGATCAACATGCGCAGCCTTGAGTGATTCTTATTGCAGTGGTGCCCTATAACAAAACATAATATGTGTCTTGTGTTTAGGCCTCGTACTGCTCTGCTTTGGTGCTTATGGAACTGATGCTTGATTAAGTTAATGCGTGCTATCCCTATCATGTTTGCCCATCAACATTCGTATGGTTAGTTTCTTTTCCGTACTTTGGTTGCCTGCTAGTAGCATGCTGCCGCAATTGCTATGAGGAACAGGTCCTTAGCATTCAGCTGGCGAGGATATGCCGCCAGCAGGTTTTTCCTTAGCAGTCTTCGACGCAGCCATCCACTTTGTTGAGCAGGCTCGAAACAAAGTGGGGCATAGACAAATACAGTAGGGTACCATCATACGAAAGGCTTGTTATATGAAAATACTGGTTGTCCGAGGGATAAACCCACACAAGCTCTGAAGAAAAGCGAATGAAAATGTTAAGTTAGCTTTCGTTCATGCTCCCCCCTTTGCTGGGGTGTGCATTCGGCCACGCATAACATGTTCTTCCCCACTCACAGCGCTTCTCCTGTTTGTTGTGCCTGAGGGAGATAGTGCTTGCGTATCTACCTTTGTTTTGCTAAGATAACAAACGAGAAGGCACACAAGGGAAAAGCTTGGCAGTTCATTAGTTTCGCACCTCGCCCCGACAAGCACTGGGGGAATCAGCAAAAATGTTTATAGCTAATGATATACAACGAAGAGGGGAAGGACGGGCCTCTCTCTCCTTTTCTTCCATTACCAATGACCTCCCGACAAATGGTGCGAAGGGCACGCTGTCGTGATAAGGCCTTGTCGGGGATACTTTACGGGACGTCAATCAACGGATTCGCACCAACGTTCCACTCAGGACTTATCCTTGGCGGAATAAATACAGGACCGAGTTCTACACAGGCTCATCGACGCTGGTGAAATCACCAATGTTTGACCCGATCATTGGTGAGTGTGAAGACAGGGGGAGGCCAACATGCACCGATTCTCTTGTTCGTCCGTCTAAGCAACATCCTTTGGGGTCAGAAGTGCTCTAACGGAAGATCACGAGGAGGGCGGCGCCACCGCACGCCTCGCGC
The DNA here is from genome assembly GCF_002162155.2 of Triticum dicoccoides. Classification (NCBI taxonomy): domain Eukaryota; kingdom Viridiplantae; phylum Streptophyta; class Magnoliopsida; order Poales; family Poaceae; genus Triticum; species Triticum dicoccoides. Next base: position 316,251,909 of record NC_041390.1, read on the forward strand.
CTAATTCTAGCCACTGGCAACATAGTGCCACATCACTCTTACCAACCATGGCACCCGTGCGAGGCAGTCGTCCCTCGTCCTCGACGTCACCTCCGTTGTGGCAGAGATGAATGACGGAATTCGAAAGGGGCAAGGTCACAATGTTGCATCGTCTTGGCCATGACGATGGCGATGAGGATGAAACTTGACGCGTTGTACACAGCCTCGGGTTCACGCAAGAGATTTCCCCTTACACGGTGTACCAAAGATGTCATGGGTGGACACAATCACCTATGGGGCCATGAGCTCCTTGTGTTTCGTCAAGGGGGATGATCACATTGCACAAAGAGCGGAAAGCAATCAAATAACACGACGGCGATGACAGAGGTGGTTTTTACCCAGGTTCAGGCCACCGTCAAGCGTAAAACCCTACTCCCGCTTTGCTGAATTGAGTGGAGGAGCACAGCGGCATGCAATGCTCGATCCCAACGAGGTTGCCTTGGGCGAAGAGCAGCTACGCGCGTACCAGTGTGAAGGGTCTGAATCCTTTCATTTGTTGCGTTGGACAAAATGCATTAAATGCAGTGCTAGGTGTCACACTGAGGATGCAGCCTGGCAAGCCTGCCGTGCCGCTTAATCGTCTTCTACTTATCTGCTTGACGCGTCTCTGGACGGGTGTCACGTGAAGGTAATCTATGTCCAGAAGGGCTGCATGTGCCTAGTGGAAGCCACTTAATCACCTTGAGGGCTCAACACCGCATTGATAAGTGATTTGCGTCGTTACGAGGTGGTGCGGGGGTTCTTTGGTGGGGAGATTCGCCCTTGGCGGCCCCGGCAAGCCTGCCGGGGAAGTCTTGGATTCGTCCTTGGAGCGGCCTCAACCTGAGCAGGCGCTCCTGCCCAGCAGTGGAGGCTTTCCCAAGGTAGTGCTCTGCTCTCTTGTTTGTCCTGGTCTTCTTGATATGCTCTTTGATATCACGAAGAGTTGCTTCTCTGGTCTTGGCCTTGCTTACCATTGTTGGAGCTCGTTATACCTCTATCAAGCCTTGGCTGCCGAGGTGGAGGCCCATTGTCCATGCACAAGTCAGGGGAAACATACACCCCTATTTGTGTACCCCGACAAACGGCGTAAAGTAGAAGTGTATCAGTCAAGAAGATGAACTAGTGTTGTTAGCAGAGATACATGGAGGTGTGTGGCTCGCATCTAGGATCAAGAGCACTTGCCGGAAAATCTTTCTGGTAAGGATTCTACTAGCCCACCGCCCTACGGGGTGCAACTGAGCTCGTCACTAAGTGTGAGGCATGCTAGTTCCACTAAAAGAATATTTGTCAGCCAGCTCAAGGCTTGCAGACCATCTCTTTATCCTGGACCTTCGCGGTCTAGGTGCTCAACATTTTGGGCCCCTTTCCCTGTGCTACCGGGGGCTTTGAATTCTTGTATGTGTCTATCGGCAAGTTTATGAAGTGGCCCGAAGTAGAGCCACTAAGAAAGGTGACGGCGCAATCAGCTATCAAGTTCTTCAAGGGATTGGTGTGGTGTTTTGAGTACACAGCAGGGTGATTACCGACAACGGCACCCAGTTCAAAACCCGCGCCTTCATGCAGTACATCCAGAGCCTTGGGAGCAAGGTCTCTTTCGCCTTTGTTGCCAACCCCAGGAGCGACGGATTGGCAGAAAGGATGAACGCTGAAGTGCTGTGAGGGTTGAAGACAAGAACCTTTGATAGATTTCGAAAATGCAAGAAGCGCTGGATTGAGGAGTTGGCGGTGGTTCTTTGGTCAAGCACGACGACACCAAAATGAGCTACTGGCTAGACTCCTTTCTCCCTGATATATGGTGCAGAAGCAGCGCTCCCCATAGAACTCATATACGGGTCGCCTAGGGTACTTGCCTACGATGAAGTAGTGCTAGAGAAGCTACGGCATGACGATGCCATGCTCCTCAAGGAAGATTGCCTCCAGGCAGCTATACATGCTGCACGATACCAGCAAGACTTGCACCAGTACCACAACCGCAGGTTTCATGCCCGGAGCCTTAAGGAAGGTGACCTTGTCCTTAGGTGTGTTCAGTTTGCCATGCCTTCAAACAAGTTGACACCAAAGTGGGAAGGCCCTTACCGGGTAGTACATGTAACCAAACCCGGCACAGTCCGTCTGGAGACCGAAGATGGCACTCCGGTGCAAAACTCATGGAACATTGAGCGTCTTTATTTGTTCTACCCATAAGGCGCGATTGTCGGGCCTTGCCCCGGCAACCTGTTTTGTATGAGCATAGTCCCCAAAACTTGTAACCCTTTGTAAAAAACCAGGCGCAGACCCTGTTGAGGAGTACTCTTCAGAGGACGACAATCTCAAAGTACTCACGGTCCCCGAGACCTTCTCATCAAATAATCGGTGCAAAATGGCGCTCTTCGACCTTTTCGAAGTCTGCCAAGTAGCAGCAATAAATCCTTGGAACGATACGATGATTACTTCCAATACCGATGATGAACCAAGATCCCGCTTAGTTCGGGCACCAGCCGCTCTGGTCCTAAACCTAATCGTGGATGGCTTTCGGCTCACCAAAGTGCTAATGGACGGTGGCAGCGGACTGAACCTCATTTATGAGGACACGGTTAATAAAATGCAAATGGATAGGAGTCACATTGAGTAGAATAATACAACTTTTCAAGGCATTATACCCAGTCGAGAAGCAAGATGCTCGGGGAAAATCAAACTCGATGTGGTATTCGGCATGCCGGAGAACTATAGGTCCGAAGAGTTACTCTTCAATGTGGCACCTTTCAACAGCAGGTATCATGCCCTGCTAGGGAGAGACGCATTCACACACTTTTAAGCTATACCCCATTACGTGTACATGAAACTCAAGATTCCCGGGCCCAACGGGGTTATCACCATCACTAGTGATCCGGACATAGCACTCCGCGCCAAAAACAAAACCGCCTCCCTAGCCCTCGAGGTACTATCGGAGGCCCTCGCGGCCAAAGAATTAACCACCCTATGTTCCACAGTGGATAGAGACAATGTAATCCTCGACAAGAGACCCAACTCAACTTCCTTCAAACCAGCAGACGAAATAGTCAAATTCCAAGTTCACCCGACGGACCCCAAGAAGATAGCTTCCATTGGGGCACAACTGGACCCGATGGTCGACGCCGCATTACGCTCGTTCCTGCAAGAGAATTGGGACATCTTCGCCTGACACCCTTCTGCTATGCCAGGAATCCCATGCGGGCTGGTCGAACATAGTCTCAATATATTGAAGCGATACAAGCCAGTCAAGCAAACACTATGGCGGTTTTTCGAACCCAAACGACAGACTATGGGGGATGAGCTAACCAAGTTACTTGAAGTCGGGTTCATCAGAGAGATCAAACATCAGGACTGGCTAGAAAACCTGGTCATGGTGCCAAAGAAGGATAAATCCTGGCGCATGTGTGTCGATTTCAAAGACCTTAATAAGGCCTTCCCTAAGGACCCCTTCCCACTACCTCGCATCGACCAGATTATTGATGCAACCACGGGACACGATTCACTGTGTTTCCTTGACGCATACTCCAGATACCATCAAATTGAGATGAATGAATCCGACCAAGCCGCAACGACATTCATCACCCCGTATGGGCCTTTTAGCTTCAACAGAATGCCTTTCGGGCTCAAGAATGCCGTCGCCCCTTACCAACGGATGATTCAAACGTGCCTGGAAAAGCAAATTGGCAAGACTATGGAGGCATATGTAGATGACGTAGTCATCAAAACCAAGCATGTTGAATCATTGGTGGACGACTTAGACCTTACATTTGACAACCTCCAAGCATATGATATGCGGCTCAATTCGGAAAAATGCGTTTTCGGCGTTCCCGCTGGCAAACTGCTCGTGTTCATTGTATCCAATAGAGGAATTGAAGCAAACCCAGCCAAAATCCAAGCCCTGTCACAATTGGCAACACCAACTGACCTCAAGCAGGTACAAAAACTAGCCCGGTGCGTGGCAGCTTTGAGCAGTTTTATCTCCAGATTAGGAGAAAAGGCATTGCCATTGTATCTCCTACTTCGACGCACCGGCCACTTTGCGTGGACAGGCGCTGCAATAGCCATACTGGAGGAAATAAAAACTCTGCTAGCGAGAAACCCAATCCTGGCCGCACCAAACGTCGGCGAACCGATGTTGCTCTACATATCCGCAACTCACCAGGTGGTAAGTGCGGTGCTCGTCGTCGAACGAGAGGAAGAGGGGCATAAGTTCCCACTCCAAACACCATTATACTACGTATCGACGGTCCTTACACCAGGAAAATCCCGATACTCGCATTATCAGAAGATAGCATATGCAGTCTTTATGGCATCTCGCAAACTGCGGCACTACTTTGAAGAATGCTCAATCACGGTGGCCTAAGAAGTACCACTCAATGATATTATAAACAACCGTGACGCCACCGGCCGGATTTCCAAATGGGCCATTGAGCTCTTACCATTTGAAATAACGTACAAACCACACCGAGCCATTAAATCTCAGGTGTTGGCTAACTTCGTTGCCGAATGGACAGAGGCCGAACTCCCTAAAGAGTATGGCACGTATTCCAACTGGGTGATGCACTTCGATGGCTCCAAAATGCTAGCCGGACTTGCGGCTGGTGTTGTTTTGACATCTCCCATAGGAGACATAGTTCGTTATGTGCTCCAAATACTGTATACAGACTCCAACAACGCAACCGAATACGAGGCCCTATTGCATGGTCTCTGCATGGCTGTCTCCATGGGCAATGCCTGGAGGTGTGCGGGGATTCAAACCTTGCAATATCCCAAATAAATGGAGAATTCGATGCAAAGGATCTGAAGATGGCGGCTTACCACAACGCCATTCTCAAAATATCAGCTCGGTTCGAGGGTCTTGAGTTTCATTATCTGGCTCAAGAGAGTAATCAAGCCGCGGACTTCCTTGCTCGCATGGGTGCTAAACGCGACCCTGTCCCAACTAACAACTTTGTGGAAAGGCTCTTCAAGCCATCTATGGTGTGGCAGGACGAGTGCGGCAACACTGGTCTGGAACCGATCATACCCCCAGATTCCGAACATAGTCCCGATATCATCAGGGGCTCAGGCACCGAAATAACACCATTGGGCCACAAAATCATGGCTGTAATTACCCCGTGGACCGAGACTTTCCTTGCCTACCTTACTAGGAATGAGCTCCCTGGGGATCAGAATAAGGCCCATCACATCGTTCAACGCTCGAAGGCCTACAAAATTCATGAAGGTGAACTGTACAAGAAAAGTACTACCAGAGTCCTTCAACAATGTATCTTCGAAGAAGATGGACGACAGCTCTTGGCTGAAATACACGCTGGTCTTGGTGGCCATCATGCCACAGCTCAGGCCCTTGAAAGTAAGGCCTTTTGTATGAGTTTCTTTTGGCCCACGGCCCGGCCAGATGCACAGGACCTCATACAGCGCTGCATTGGATGCCAGCTTTTCGCTAATCAAAGCCATATGCCGCCCACTGCCCTTCGAATAATCCCCATCACTTGGCCCTTTGTAGTCTGGGGGCTCGATATAGTCGGACCTCTTAAATGGGGGAGCCATAAGAAGAAATACTTATTGGTTATGGTCAATAAGTTCACTAAGTGGATAGAAGCCAAGCCAGTCAAAACAGCTGAAGCAGGACCGGTGATAGACTTTATATCCGGAGTAGTACACCATTACGGTGTCCCGCACAGTATTATTACTGACAATGGCTCTAACTTTACAGCCAATGAGGTGAAAACTTGGTGTGCCAATTTGGGCATCAAGCTCGATTATGCCTCCGTATATCACCCTCAGACAAATATTCAGGTCGAACGGGCTAATGGCATCATAATGAGCGGCATCAAACCCAGACTAGTGCGATCTCTGCAAGAATCAAACAAACATTGGGTCGAGGAACTCGATTCCGTACTCTGGGGCCTGCGGACCATGCCCAATTGCACGATTGGGTATACACCTTTTTTCATGGAGTACGGTGCGGAAGCGGTCTTGCCTTGCGACATTATTCACGACTCACCTTGAGTGCACATGTATGAAGAGAGAGAAGCCAAGCTCGATCGGCAGGACCACTTGGACGGCCTGGAGGAGGAGTGCGATGTTGCGAAGGCCCGTTCTGCATTCTATCAACAGCAGGCTCGGTGATATCAAAGCTAGGAAGTACGGGCAAAGACTTACAATGTCGGTGAACTCGTTCTACGCCTACTAGAGAAGAAATAGCACATGCTCAAGCCAAAATGGGAGGGACCCTTCATTATAGATGAATTTCTCATTGGAGGAGCCTATCGCCTTCGCAATGCTTCGGACAATCACTTGGAGGCAAACCCATGGAATGCTGCAAGGCTCTGAAGATTCTACGCCTAAGTCCGTACATATAACTTTTTCCTTGTTCCTTCTTTTCTCCCTCACACTGTTTTCTTTTTTCTCATTTCTATACGACTTCTAGCTCATGTTTGGATAAACTGCACACCTGAGGGGTATACATCCTTAAATGTACATACCCCACAATACCTGGGGGCTTCTTTTCACAAGAAGCTTATTATTATTTTTCAAGCATCAAGCTCACCGTATATATATGTGTTGTCTACTCATATATGTCTTTCCTTCACCATTATATGCACCTTTATGACTTAATTTTTTGCCAAGCTGGGTTGCCTAGCTCTTGTGCTTGTGCCCTACGTTCCCGCTTGTTCGGATAGGGCATAAAGGGAACACCTCTACGATTGTTACAGTCGGGTTATCCGGACGTGTACCTCAGACGTGTGTAGCCGAAAGCTAGTGTTCTTAAGGGAATAATTGGTCAGAGAGCAAAAGAAAAACTGCCCTTGTTGCAATACAAAGCCCCCAGACTGTAACGTGTAGTGTGATTTTTAGCATCACAGCATCGGTATGCGCAAAAAAACCGCATGCTCGCCCAGGGAAAGGAACCCTTAACGAAACTATTCTCTCTGGAAGATGTTTCTTACAATCAAATGTAATATAACATAACTCCCCGAATACAACTTGTCTGTTCAAGCAAGTATGACCGGACTGCCTGGTTTCCGAACTTACTTTGGTGTTTACCTATGGTATAGTATTCGGAAACACTCCAAACCTAGGGTTTTCGAAGGTCAAAGCAGAAAGGCTGCCATGCCAATCGTTTTACAAATTCGGCTGGAGACAAGTTTGTCAATAAAAGCACATTGCTACTTGGACTCAAAAACTTCTTCTTCCTCTAGACCATCTAACAGGTTGTCTAGTTTACAATCCTGTCGAGAAAATTTGGCGGCCACCTTCACTTGATCGTACACCAGGCCGACCGGAATTTCCTGTCCATCGAATCCTCGAGGTCCGACCCGTGCCATATGATTCGGATCAAGTCCGGTGTACCATGTTTTCACCATGGCCCAGGCTTCCCGAGCACCTTCTCGGCAGGATGATATCTTCCATTGCCCAAAACGCCGCCGAGCTCCTTTGAATAAATTAACGAGTTCCTCCATACTTCTTGGAGGGGAATCAGCTAGCCATAAATCCTTAGCGATGTTCCTTATTGCCTTCCGAGCTCGCTCATGCACCTTAGACAGCTCTTGCAGCAGGTCGCCTTGAAATCCGGACACCTATTCTTGGGGCCTCCCAGTCAGCACACCTATAGAAATAAGCTTGTTAGGATTCGCATCAGCGAACTGTATGACAATAAGTTAAAAGGCATTCCGAATATGCCGCCTCTCAGCTTTCTGTTTTCCTTCAAGGCATCCGCTAGTTGGGCTCGCACATCTTTCAGCTCTTCGTCGAGTTGGGTGTTGGTATCCTGCAGTTTGTTCTTCTCGACCCTGGTCCATGTCAGTACATGTTAACCAGCTGCCTCTTGCCTTTCGCATAAACATGACTGGCACATGATCATATTTTCCAGATAGTCGCGGACATTACTAGTTGGTGCCTCCTTGGGCTTCGCCAGTTCGGCGGTAACATCAATTAGCTGGGCCCGACATTTCTCCAGCTCCTAAGACAGCATGTTGTTCTTCTCTGTGAGTACCTGATTATGCAACGATCCTTAAATTAGTTGCATCAACTGCTTTAAATCTCGGGGGCTACTGGCACATGATCTTACCCCCGTGTCCTTGGAAAGCTGCTTAGCGGCTCCAGCAAGCCCATCCCGAGCAGCTCGGATGTATTTATCCGCTGAGCTGAAGGCATTAAATGCTTCTTCGGTAAAGGTTGGGTCGCGCATGGCCGCTCTCCGGCGCTGATGGTTCATTGCACTCTCCACTTCGGAGTTGGTAACTGATACATCATCCGAATCCTCAGGGAGAGGACAATCCAGCATTTCTCATGTACCAACCCCAGCCCTTTGGGCGGGATCCAAGGTCCGGATGGGTGATGCAAGGCCGGCAAGGTCTTCGGACACAGTCCGGCATATGCTTTTTCTGAAAAATATCGCACAACAGGAAATGTCAAAAATCAGTAACTCTGCCATGAGAGCATGAAAAACAAAATAATACCTTTTTGAGGGTGGGAGCTTGGCACTATCATCATCCGCCTTTCTTTTCGAAGACCCGCCCCATGCAGGCGTCGCCTTCTTAAGGGACGCTGTCGTTGCAGTGTGGCGAGACGAGTGCCGCCCCTTTGAAAACACGAGACAATGTGGCAGGTGAGGCACAATAGGAAAACTCTTTTGGACGAGATGTCTCCTAGGTACTTACGTGGGGAGAGGGAAGAAGGCCAGGGTAATCAGCTATAATGGCCACTTCCGTGCCATCGTAACTCGCTTGATAAAAAACCTCCTTGAACTCTACGGATATAACCGGATCCTCTTTGAATCCGGGATCTAGGTCCCGATTATGATCCTCCGGCTATGGGGCGGGGCTATAGATCTCCGTGACAACTTTCCTCCATTCCTGTTAAGAAATGGTGGGGTTAAGTTCAGCTGGGTACGACTCAGGAGGAGTATTGAGTAAAATTACTGAGCGAAGGCTTACCCACCTGGGAGGGTTGTACATGGAAAAGCCATCTCGGCACTTAAGGCGAGTGAATTCTTCTTTCTCCCCCTTAAAAAGATTAGCCAGCATGGCGGCCAAGGCGGTGAAGTTGTCCGAACCCTTACGCCTGCATCATGATGTGTCATCTCCTCCGTTGTAATGCCACAAGGGGAGTCCTCTGGGTTGGAGTAGTTGAACGTCCCGCGTTATTGAAATCGTCGTTACCTCAATAATGGACAGTCCGGATTAGGCGAGTGTCTTTATCTTGTCCATTAGCTTCTTAACCTATGCAATGTTTTCCTCCTCGAGGCTTCGGGGGCGCCAGTTGTGGCACTTCTTTAACGGAGCATTGGAAAATGCGGGTAGGCCTCGTCGGATTGGGTCTGGGAGAACGACATCTTCAATATAAAACCACTCCGAGAGCCACTCTTCTGATGCCTTATTTGGAGTGCCGGATATGTATCATGTCTCGGCTATTCGCCACACTTCGGCGCCGCCAACCTCGAATATGGATCCCTTTTGCGAGCGACGGACGAGGCGGAAAAGCTTCCTCCATAACTGAAAATGGGCCTCGCAGCCAAGGAACGGCTCGCAAAGAGCGAGGAAGCCCGCGATGTGCAGAATGGAGCCTGGCGTGAGGTTGTGCAGTTGGAGGCCATAGTACTCCAGGAGATCTCGGAGGAAAGGATGGACTGGAAATCCAACGCCTCTTATTAAAAAGGAAATGATGCACACTCACTCCCCTTCTGAAGGATTACGAAAATTTTCTGCCAAGGCTTCGCCAGTAAAAGAGGTTAATCCTGCCCGAACGGGGACTAGATCCGCATGGGGAGATATTCCTGCACCTGGAGCTTGGTCAACTGGGCATGGGATACAGAACAGCTCTCCCAATCGCCTTTTTGCGGACCATGGGGGCGGGAGGAAGAACCGGGAGCACTGGCCATGCTTGCGTAGTTTCTTGTGGCAAGCTCTAAGGATTTTCTGCCTACTGTGGAATGGCATCTGAGATGCAATCCCCTTAAATAGACGCCTTCCCTACATGGCCCGGGTGTTATGTGTAAAAATACTTGGACCCTTTGTATTCGTCTGACACGTCGGAGTCGGAGCAGCGATGGCGCAGAAACCGAAGGATATAACATTTAATGTAAAGCTGAACTGTTTGAAGAGCTCACCTTACCAAGACTGAAGATGTAAATCCGAATACAGTCCTTTGGTTCAGATGCTTTGAAGGCTGTGGAGGAGGAACCCGCCTTGCAATGCCGAAGACAATTCACACGTCAGACACTTCATCATTGAAGACTAGTTTAAGGGCTACTGAGGGAGTCCTGGATTACCGGGTCCTCGGCTGTCCGGGCTATGTGACGTAGGCCGGACTGATGGGCCGTGAAGATACAAGATGGAATACTTTCCCCCGTGTCCAGATCAGACTCTCCTTGGCGTGGAAGGCAAGCTTGGCGTGCGTATATGAAGATTTCTTTCTCTGTAAACCGACTTTGTACAACCCTCCAGTGTCTATATAAACCAGAGGGTTTAGTCCGTAGGGCCAATCATAATCATACATGCTAGACATCTAGGGTTTAGCCATTATGATCTCGTGGTAGATCAACTCTTGTAACCTCTATACTCATCAAAGTCAATCAAGCGGGGCGTAGGGTTTTACCTCCATCAAGAGGGCCCGAACCTGGGTAAAACATCGTGTCCGTTGCCTCCTGTAACCCTCGATCCTTAGACGCACAATTCAGGACCCCCTACCCGAGATCTGCCGGTTTTGACACCGACACCTATGCACAGATTATAAAATGAAGCGCTGGCACAAAAACTTGCATGCATGTTTTCTGAAGTATGGCTTTATTGTGATTACAACAATCCTAGAATAAGATGACTAACTCATTATAGAGGGCCCACTGGTACAACAAGGTGCTATACAAATGGTTTTTAACACCTTTCCATGATGACATTCTGAACCGTCGCCGAGTGAGTGTTTGCGATAGGGGGGGTCCTTTCCACACGACCCAGAAACCGTCGGGGATAGGACCTCCTGGCACAGACGCTCGACAAAATGAGATCGTGTGCGACGAGCGAGCGAACAAATATGGTTATACGTACAATTGTGCTAAAAATACAACTATGCGGGCCAAATCATTTCTAGTCGTAACTACATCCCACAAAGTCAGTCACGGCTAAACATTTTCGTTCGTATGTACATTCCACACAGTCAGTCCAAGGAATATATTTCTGTTAGTATGCACATCCCACAAAGTTAATCCAAGAAGTACGTTTTCGTTCGTATATACATCCCACACAGTCACACCAAGGAAAATGTTTCCATTCACAGGTACATCACACACAATTTTCCCCAATAAATCGTTTGTGATACCATTGCCATTGCAGATGACATTAACAATTTTATCATTTGTGTTATTGGATGTGTCATGGGAAAACACAATCACCTATGGGGCCATCAGCCCCTTTGTGGTTTGGCAGGGGGAGAGCGCATTGCACAAAGATCGAAGGGCGCAGTGCAGCATGGCAGAGATCACACGTGCAGTTTTTACCCAGGTTTGGGCCGCCGCAAAGCGTAAAACCCTACTCCATGCTTTGGTGGATTGATGAGAGGACTGTGGTGGAGACGCAGCGCTCTAACCTGGCAAGGTTGCCTCGGGGCGAGACCAGCTACGTGTGTATGAGTGTACAAGGGTCCGAATCCTTTTTATGGTTACCATGGCCCTCCTTTTATAGATCAAGGGGTCACCACAATGGCAAATCGGTCATTGTGTACTGATTAGATAGCAAATGGTTCTATCATACCTAACTCTGCAAACAGGACAAGGCGCATTAAATGCACCGCTTAGCCACCTTCTCGCCTGCCTGTGTGACACATCTCTGGACAGGTGTCATTTGGAGGTGATTGCCTTAGGAAGTGGCTGTCATGTTGCAAATAACAACCACTTAGTCACTTGGGGGCTCGACACCGCACCGATCGGTGACTTGCGTTGCTGTGAGGTGGAGCAGTGGAGCCTTGGTGGCGTAGTCCGCCCTCATCGAGCCTGGCAGGCCTGCGGGGACAGTCTTGAGACTTGTCTTCGGTGCGACCTCGACCTCGCCAGGATCGTGTGCCCGACAAGGGAGGTTTTTCCTTGGTGGTATCTTGCTCGTTTAGCTTGGTCTTGGTCTTCTTGATCCGCTCCTTGCTTTCTCAAAGAGTTTATCTCTTCTGATTGGCCTGGTCTTGGATGCTACAACCTTGCTCTTAAGCCTGTGTACAGTCTGGGCAACATACACAAGGTTTGTTGCACCGACAGGAGCCCCTGGGCCTGGCCTGAACGTGTTGCTGGGCGTCATCGGGGTAGGCTGTGTCAGTACACAGGCGAGAAAGTGGTAGTAGCTTGTCCTTTTGAGATCTTCTTTGCTTCTTTATTAATATGAGCTTGGATCAGTTTCCGGTTTTCCTGTGCATCATGTAATGCCAATTGTAGTGGGTCCACCTCTGTAATGACCCATGAATGACTTTATGCATGGGGGAGAACTGACAATTCACTCTTCCCACCAGGCCCTTATCATTTTCCACGTATGCTTCATTCATTGAGTGGGGTAGGTAGTGGAGGCGTGTGGTGCGGAGAGAGCACTATGGAAGGGACCCGGTCTTCTTGGGTTGTTGGCGAGGGACGGTAGTTACCCACCGAGGGATTAGTCCCTTAGCCCCAGTCTGCCTATAAAAGAGGGGGTGGGGAAGAGCGGAAGTGTTCATCCACACACTTCTCCTCCTCCACTCCATGCCTTCTTCTTGCTATGCTGAAAGGGAGAGATCGTGGCTAGCCCCGGGCTCTAGCTTGTGGTTGATGATGTTGAATGCTCGTGTTGATGCCTGGGGAGTGAGTCTGGTCCAGGGCCCAAGGGGACGTGGTGGTCGAAGATGTGGGCGTCGAGCCGTCTATAGTGTTTGAGGAGTCGCGCTTATCCAGAATGGAGAAACGCTCATCCCCCACTTGGGCCGGCCGTCAGGTCGGGAGTGTTAACCCTAGCTGCGAGCTGTCGTGGCTTGTTGCCCTGATGGCCGGGCTCTTTGGGCTTCTAGCGCACATCTGGGATGTAGTGGTCGGGATCATAGGCAATCCCAGCACTGCTCCTTCCTGTGGGACCGAGGTTGATGCTGAAGAGGGTGGCGTTTTCCTTCCTGCCAAGGTGGGGAGCGGCGGCGCGCCTAGGCGGTCGCGGTCATCAGCTTCCTCTTTGGGGGAAGGTGATGGGCCGAGGGCCCAACATCTCCCTGGAGGGGTGGTGATGGAGAAAAAACGAGGGAAGACAGAGAAGGCGGGTGGCAGGGCGTCAGGTCGGAGTACGATGGCATCGATGCCTTTGTCTCGTATTGCCGGCCCGCTGCCTCGTCTTTCCGCTCGTCCCCTCCCTCCCCGGCACCATCATCACTAGACTCTCCGAGGCGTTCGCTGGGGGGTCGCTCTCTTGGTGCCTTCGCTTCCTCGAGCAGTCTTCTAGTTGAGCTCTGGCGGTTCTCCCCGCTGGTGGTAGTACTGGGGCTTCTTGCTGGCCTTGGGGGTGCTGGCCAGGGCACCACCGAGCTTCTCCCTCTGTCCTATTCCTTCACAGCATCGCCACTCCCGTTCTTGTCAGGTTGCGCCCGGCAGGTCCTGATGGGATCGGGTCAGGTATCTGCTCAGGAAATCCTTTTGCCCTCTTCACCTCCCACTATAGTGCCTAGGAGGAGAGGGACAAGAAAAGGGATTACCGGGCAATTATCTTTTTTTAGTCTAAAACATGTAGGCACTTCCCAAACTTTTGTCTAAATTATGTAATCTTCTTTAGTCGTGTTTGTGTTTTGTAAGATATATACTTGTTCATCAACATATTAATTAAAAAGACAAGCTTTGCTGGCTACTTGTGCATGTATCATGTCCATGCAGAGGTGAAATGCCTCTATACATTCAAGTAAACAAGTTTTCCCCGGCAGGCTATCCTGTCGGTACCCTCTTGTTGGATCGAAAGTATGTCTAGGGGGTGATTAGACTACTTGACCAAATAAAAATCTAGCCTTTTCCCAATTTTAAGTCTTGGCAGATTTTAGCAACTTAGCACAAGTCAAGTAATCAACCTACACATGCAAGTTTAAGAGTATAGCAGCGGAATGTAAAACATTTGCATATGAAGGTAAAGAGAGGAGTTTGGAGGGAGCAAACGCAGTGTAGACACGGAGATTTTTGGCATGGTTCCGATAGGTGGTGCTATCGTACATCCACGTTGATGGGGACTTCAACCCACGAAGGGTAACGATTGCGCGAGTCCACGAAGGGCTCCACCCATGAAGGGTCCACGAAGAAGCAACCTTGTATATCCCACCATGGTCATCGCCCACGACGGACTTGCCTCACTTGGGTAGATCTTCATGAAGTAGGTGATCTCCTTGCCCATACAAACTCCTTGGTTCAACTCCAAAATCTTGTTGGAGGCTCCCAAGTGACACCTAACCAATCATGGATACACCACTCTCCAAAAGGTAAGAGATGGTGTGTTGATGATGAACTCCTTGCTCTTGTGCTTCAAATGATAGTCTCCCCAACACTCAACTCTCTCTCAAGGATTTGGATTTGGTGGAAAGATTATTTGAGTGGAAAGAAACTTGGGGAAGGCTAGAGATCAAGATTCTTATGGTTGGATTGGAATATCTTGATCTCAACACATGAGTAGGTGGTTCTCTCTCAGAAAATGAATGGTAGAAGTGTAGGCACATTCTGATGGCTTTTTCCACGAATGGAGGTAGGGTGGAGGGGTATATATAGCCTCCACACAAAATCTAGCCGTTACACACAATTCACCAAACTCGATGGGACCGAATAGTGAAACTCGGTCAGACCGATATGGTTCAAAATGTGAATGTTGGGCTTTTCGGTGGGACCGACATGATCAACTCGGTGGGACCGATGCGTTAGGGTTAGGGCATAACATGATCTCGGTTGACCAATTACATCAGCTCGGTGAGACCGATTTTAGTAGCAAGCAAATAGAGAGTTGATCAGGCAAACTCAGTGGGACCGATCACTCATTTCGGTGAGACTGAAACGTTACAAAAAGAAAACATAGAGTTTGCATTGCGAACTCGGTGGGACCGGTCACTCATCTCGGTTGGACTGAAACTTTATGAAGGGAAACAGAGAGTTTTCAATCCCATCTCGGTGAGACCGAGATCCCTAACGGTGAGACCGAAGTGACTTGGGTTTCTGGCAGTGGCTATGTCAAATGAACTCGGTGGTGCTGGATAGACAATTTCGGTGGGGCCGAGTTTGACTTTTTGTTTGGGACATATGTAGATATGGAAAGTGGTTGAGGGCTTTTGGAGCATATCACTAAGCATCCTGAGCAAGCAAGCCATTAAGCAACACCACATCCCCTTTTAATAGTATTGGCTTTTCCTATGGACTCAATGTGATCTTGGATCACTAAAATGAAAATGTAGAGTCTTGAGCTTGAGCCAATTTGTGTCCATAACATTTTGAGGGGTCCACATTCCTAATCCATGCCATGCCAATCATTGAACTTTCTGAAATGGTCATCTTGAAATAGCATTAGTTCAATGAGCTATACGTTGTTAGGAATTACCAAAACCACACAGGGATAGTTGCACTTTCAATCTCCCCCTTTTTGGTAATTGATGACAACATATAGATCAAAGCTTCGACAAATGATAATAAGATTGAAATACATCGTCGCTTTGAGAAGTATGTGATAAGCAAGAGCTCCCCCTAAATTTGTGCATTATTTGAAATTTTCTTTTGAATGCAAATGCACAATCAATTAGGATCATGGGTTACTCTTCCATGTCACATACATCTTGGTGGAGCGCTCAAAATGATATAAGGTAAACACATGCACTCATCACCAAGCAAAGTGAATGATCATATATGAGATATAAGAGAAAATATCATCCAAGCAAACATTAAAGTAGGATATAATCAAACACATGATCATACAAGTATCTCACACACAAACATAAAGAGTATTAAATGAGCACACACAAAAGTATCAAGCAAATAGCAAGAGAGACAAAGAAGCAAAATACTCTCTCTGTCTCGAAGCCTATGATCTATACATTTCTCCCCCTTTGGCAACAAGTTACCAAAAAGTTCGAAAATGCATTGTGCTATGCATCTCTCTAGGCTTGGTCTTTGGCGGGTGGTGTAGAGAGGACTCCAACGATGAAAGCATCTGTAGACGTTGTTGGAGCTGGTGAAGTGGCATCTAGAGGTGGCACTGAAGTTGTAGCTACTAGTGCTGAATTAGTTGCTCTAGTGTCAGCCATGGGCACTACCGCTGACCTCTGACCTCTGGGCACTCTCTAAAGGCATCTTTGGTAGCCTGCCCTTTCCTCTCCTCTGCTTCCTCCTGGAGCTGCTCAACAGTTGTCTGCATCTCAGTCACTTTTAGATCAAGATCATAGAATTTGGTCTCAATGATCCTATCCAAGCTTTCCTGATTCTTGTTCAAGGTGTCCAAGCCCTTCTCAATCCTCAATGTTGCTTGAATTAGATAAGCAATATGGTCTTGTTTTGACTTCAAGAACACTTGAGATGTCTCCTCAACACTTGGCATCTTTGCAGCCTTCTTAGCCTTTGCCTTCTCTCTTTTCTTGTGCTTGTATAGATGTAGGATCATCCTCATTCATCACAACAGTGTTGTCCTCAAATTCTGGTCTCAAAGGAAAATGCTCCTTGTCCAACAAATAAGTGCATGTGCCCATCTTGGAGTTGATGAGCACCTGAATATGTGGAGCATACCCACAAGATCTCTTTTGATATGCAGCTGTCCTTTTGATTGTTTCAACAATCAGGCTCATGACCTTGAACTTCTGAGACACATCGAATATCTGCAGCAAGTTGATTGAATGGCCTCTGATCATCTTGTGATCTCCAGACTTGGGCAACAATGTATTCCTCAAGATTGTGTTGATAGTAGCTAGACTAGACAACAAGAAATGTACAGACCCAAGCTTATGAGTTTCCAATGCCTTATCTGGGATCTCCTTGTACATATTTTCCATAGAGTTGTGGTCTTTCTTCTTCTTGGCATGGACATCCAAGTCATCTTCATGCTCTTCCGGGGCATTTATCAACTTTGCCCACTACTCAACGGTTGACTAGTACCTTGTACCCTCACACATCCATACTATTCTTCCATCTGGATAGAAATGAGTTGTAGAATAAAACTGCATAATGAGCTCATCATTCCATTTGGTAAGCTCTTGTCCCACAAAGTCATGTACTCCACAAGATTTGAAACTCTCATGTACTCCTAGAAACTGGTCTTCATTCTCATCAACGTATTCCCAATCGACCCATTTCATATCACAAACTATGGGCTTCTTGTCAAGCAGAATGGTTTCATAGAAATATTGTTGATCTTTGGTGTGGAATTTGTAGTCCACTGCAGTTCTCCTCCTCACAACATAAGGATCAGACTGTCTCCAGAGTCTAAGATGTGCATCCTTCCTGATGTTCATGTCTTCTACCACTGGATGGCTGTCATTATGATCTAGAATCTTTGGCTTAAGCTTTCTAAGCACTTGCGCTTCAGCATCCTCTTCCTCAACTTCAGGCACTGGGGCCTTGTTCTTTTCAGCAGCTGGAATGTTCCTAGTACTCCTCTTGGGCTTCGGAGATGGAGGAGAAGCTTTGGGTGCAGTATTGGGCTTAGAAGGGGAAGCCCCAAACTTAATTGCATCCCCCATCAGCTTTTGGGACTTGGGTGTTGTTGCAGCATCCTCTTCCTCTTCCTCAGCGGGATCTCTCATCATAGAGGATCTACCAATGACTTTGTAAACTATCTTCTTGACCCTCTCTTTCCTTTTCTTACTCTCTCCAGCAGTCTCTTCAGTTGGCTTAGAAGTTTCAACAGTTGATACTCTGGCCTTCAAGGTTGGCACCCTCTTGGTAGGGGCCTTCTTGTGCATACCAGGCTTTGTTGCAGCAGCAGTACCATATTCTTTCTTCAGGAATTTCTTCTTGGAGCTCACTTCCTCCTCAGCAGCCACATAGTCCTCATCCTTTGAGTCTGAGGTTCTCTTTTTCCTCTGTCTAGTAGCTGCCTTGTGCAAGTTGCTTGGATTGCTCCTGCTGCCATCATCATAGCTGCTAGAGGGACTAGTGCCCTCACTCAAGTTCACTTGCTCTTCTGATTTGTTCTGGCTATCACTTTGGTCAGACATGTTGGCAAGGCAAACTAACAGCAGACCCTGTGAATAGATATAGATGAGTAGATTGGATGAGCATCACAAAGTGCCGAGTTTTTGCAAAAATAGATGAGTCAAAAACATAGTTTTAGTTTTCCCCACAAA
The DNA here is from genome assembly GCF_002162155.2 of Triticum dicoccoides. Taxonomy (NCBI): domain Eukaryota; kingdom Viridiplantae; phylum Streptophyta; class Magnoliopsida; order Poales; family Poaceae; genus Triticum; species Triticum dicoccoides. The sequence goes on from NC_041390.1 coordinate 316,270,203, forward strand.
GCATCTCGGAGCTACTGATTTGTTAAACTCGGCGACACCGAAGCAACTTTTGGAGTCTAAACTAGTGAACTCGGTCAGACCGAGTCACGGTTCGGTGATTCCGAGATTGCTAGGGTTTCACGGAGAGTTGAACTCGATCGCACCGATTTGCAACTTTTGGTCAGACCGAAAAGTGCAAGTGTTATGGCCTAGGCCAAATCGGTGAGACCGATGTCCACAACTCGGTCGGTCCGAGATGGGTTCGGCGGAAACCTAACCCTAAATTTTTGAATCAAACCTAGTCTAATGGATGTTTTCTCTGGATAGATTGTTCTCATAGTTGGTAAAGAACATGGCATTGCATTGTGCTAAGAATAGGAGTAAGGAATTAGCACAAAAGGTCAAACTCATACCCTAGTTCTGCGGGAATTTCGCTACAGCGGCGTTGAAATCCATTGACGATGATGGAAACCAGCAGAAGGAGGTCGCTGGCGACAAGGAGACGACCCGGAGACCCGAGGCGGCAGAGCAGGACACGCGTGGGATGAGGGGTTTTGAAGAAATTTCCAAAATCTCACCCGTCGGTATATATATCCTGACCCTGTCGGTGTGACCGAGTGGAACAACTCGGTGGCACCGAGATGCAGAATCGCAAGCGGTTACTGCAACTCGGTGTGACCGAAAAGTTCAAATCGGTTGCACCGAGATTGAAAACCTAGATCAACTCAGTGAACTCGGTGTGACAGAAGTGGATGGATCAGTCAGACTGAAATGCACACAGAGGTTTTGGAAGTTTAAGTCTATGACGAATCGGGGACTCCGAGTGCTCCTCACACAGAGTGGTTCGAATCTGACTTGATCAAACTTTGTGATGTAGCGTGAATAGAGTTTGAGATGAGAAAAGCATAGATAGCTAGAGGGAGTTCTTAGGCATTCTTGTCCATCCATTTGGCAAAAGAGAAAGAGTCAAACAATCAAAGTAACAAATGGATGTCCTTGAATGAGAAAAAATATGCAATCAACATGCTGACACAATAAAATGGCAAATGAAATATGAGGCAAAGCATGCACAATCACTCTAGCATCTATCAAGCAATTGGCGATGACTAGGTCATCTATATATGAGTATATGGACTTAGGAGTCAAATGAGAACATTTGATCATAGGTCATACTCATCGTTTAAGCACAAGTGGGGTTACCTCTTTTACATAAGGCATTGTTGTGTTCACACTGTTAGAGTTGCTTTAGCTCAATTGATTAGAGTAAAGCTCCCCCTAGATGTGATATCCCCCCTAAGAGGGATGAACTAACCTTGGGTTTTGTCAATGATAGAGGCAAAGGTGTCCCGTCTTTCAATGGGATGGTGGCTATCGTTTTAGAGGAAGTTGACTTTGACGATCCGACTACAAACCTGTGAGGACGTCGCGCCTTAGCAATCGCTAAACCAACTCCGAGAGCTTATTGACCATGCCGAAACACGATCAACCTGACCACAAAGGTCTATCTCCTACAGGCAAACGAAGAACAAACAAGAAACTAAGGTTGCAATCTGGATGCTGCGAGTATAAGAGGAAAGCTTTATTGATCAAGGTGGGGTTCTGTGATGCCTTTGTCTGGTTGTTGAACACAAACGAAGTACGCGAAGTTGCTTCTATGGCGAACTTTTAATCTAAATGAAACCCAAAGTCTAAATGGCTCCCTAAGGGCTGTATATATGGAGGAAGAGCGGGGAATTTCGTGGACCTTGTAGGAGGGGTCCGAAACCAACCCTAACTCTTGTTTCCCCATAGATACGGACTCTAAAAACATCCTATACTTAAGTATTTGGAAATTACATGGGCTTGGCCCAATAATAAGGTGACGCAGCACCTAGAATACCCTCTGGACGAAATTTATGAAGTGGCATCTTGTATATTTCGTCCAAGGCTTCATGCACTCCTTATGGTCGCTTCAAAGTCCTGAAATCATCACTTGCAACTCCGTTCTTGTTACCCTTGCGCATGCCATCATCTCCATGCTTGGTCTTGCTCTAGTGTTTATCCCTCTTATCCATGCTAGGCCCTTCATTTGTAAGAAAAACAAATGCATCCAATTTAGGCAGCATCATATTCTCATGAACATCAGAATCATTACCAAGAAACGAAAGTACCTGATAATTTAATTGGTGTGTGTGAGCTCTAGTAATTGGTCATGTATATGTAGCAGTAGGGGCTGTGGGTGTAACAATGGTATTGATGTCCTCATCAGTCGATGATGACTTCATGTAGATGTTGAAGACGTGGATGCTCAATGTTGATGTAGATCATTTGGAGCAATCCATTGGAGTGAGTTCCACTTTTAATACCTACACTGGTTAGTCCCACAAGGAACAAACAAGGATATTCGTAGACATAGAGTGAATTTCACATAAGATGATGTCCATGAAAGCATTAGGTTTCCTTGTCCCTTGTATTACTAACAAGAGGGGCTGTGACTCCTTGAAGTAGTACAAGATGTGGAAGTTGTTTTCACTTGTCCTCTCCAAAATGATATGAGTGAAGTATGTTGGCGGAGTCACCCTCAAGAACTCTCTAGTTCTTCTTCTTCGGGATCCACATCATCTTGATGGGAATCCTTGGAGTTGTAGTCATACTTGATGAACTATAACTTGATGTAGTCTTGGGAACCCACTTGACCAAGGCCTTAGGAGCTTCTTAAAATGCATCAATCCCCTCTTGAAGCCTCTCCTTGCCTTTTTGCTTGTGGTCTTGTGGTGGAAGATCATCTTGAGCTTGTGTCCCTTGGAAAGAAGTAGGATCATACTTCTCTTGTTGAGGAACAAATTTTGTCTTGGGGTATTGATCTTCATCCCACTCAACTCCAGCGGCATTGAACTTTCGTTCAAAACCAACGCCTTAATTATTCCGATGTCTTCTTTGCTTTCATACAATTTCTTCAAATTGCTTACTCTCGGCAAGGCTCTTGTAGACACCTTTCTCTATAATTCCCTTCAATAGGCTATTTTCTTGCTCAACTGTAACTTGGCGAAGAGAATCATTCGTGGAATCAATAGAACTACTAGAAGCAACAACATTGGATTTAGCATGATTATTGTTACTACTAGAAGAAGAATCTTTCTTACTCTTATTTCTAGATTTTACTTCTGGCATGTAAGTAGACAAGAGTAAACGCGTGGCAATGTAAGAAGAATTTTTCTTGGGAAGATCATCATTGATTGGTTTTAAGAACCCATGCTCTTGCTCTAGATTGAGCTTTTCATAGCGTAGTTTCTCATGAGTCTTTAAAAGTTCTCGATGATCTTCCAAGGTAGTTTCACGAGCTAACTTAAGAGTGTTTAGTTCTTTAGTTAGACGCTCAATCTCCTTCTTATCATCATCATCATTTGTTTTATCTTGATTAGCATGATTAATAGCAATTTCATCATAGTTTTCATTACTAGAGTTGTCAACAAGTAAATCGTAATCACCTAGCAAATCATCTTCATCACTATTGAAATCAACATACTCAGGGTATACCTTTGGGCCTTTAGCCATGAAGCATCTTCCAATTCTTTCATTTGGTGAGTCAAATATGTTGTAGGAGTTGGTTGAAATGAGTGCTAGACCGGCAACACCTTCATCTTGAGTATATTTGGAGTCGGAGTGATAACTTCTCTCGGAGTGATTGTCGGAGTCGGAGCCGGATACCCATTCACCAACATGAGCTTGATGTCTTCGTTTTGTGTAGCTCCTTGATGACTTTTCCTCCCTTTTCTGAATCCTTGCTTCTCCAAGATGTTATTCGTTCATAACGATCATCTCTACTCCTCCTCTCTCTTGGAGGTGATTCTTCTCTTCTACTTCTCCTTTTGGGTGAATCTTCTCTTCTTTTGTAGGGAGTCGTACACTCATTGGAGTAGTGTCCGGATCTTCCACAATTGTAGCAATTACGCTCACAACTAGAAGATCTTTTGTTATTGTAGGACCTTGACTTGGAACTTCTTCCTTTGCTTCTACTCTTGTAGAACTTGTTAAAGTTCTTCACCATTAAGCTCAATTCTTCATTGAAGGCTTGTTTCTCACTTGATGATGAGGCTTTGTAAGTACCACTTGTTTTGTTGTGAAGCTCTTCCTTATCCTTGAGTGACATCTCATGAGCAACAATTCTTCCAATTACTTATGTTGGTTTTAGATCTTTGTAGTTGGGCATCATTTGGATCAATGTGCACACGGTATCATATTTTCCATCGAATGCTCTTAGAATCTTCTTGATGATGAATCTATCGGTCATCTCTTCACTCCCTAAGCCGGCAATCTCATTTGTGACGAGAGCAAGCCTAGAGTACATCTCAGTGAAACCTTCACCATCCTTCATTTTGAACTTGTCAAGTTGACTTTGAAGCAGATCCAATTTGGATTCCTTGACGGAGTCAGTACCTTCATGCATATCAATCAAAGTATCCCAAATTTCCATTGCATTCTCAAGACGGCTGATTTTGTTGAATTCTTCGGGGCACAATCCGTTGAAGAGGATATCGCAAGCTTGAGCATTGTATTGCAGCATCTTCAACTCTTCCATGCTAGCTTCACTGTTCAGTTCTCTCCCTTCAAAGAATACACCTTGCAAGCCAATACACATAATAGCCCAAACGGCGGGGTTATGTCCAAGAATATGCATTTTCATCTTATGCTTCCAACTAGCAAAATTTGTACCATCAAAGTAAGCACCTCTATGGTGATAATTTCCCTCGCTAGACGCCATACTCTCCTAGGTTGTGAAACCAAGGCTATGATCACCAAAAGCTATGGAAATTAAGGCAAATGGAGACCAAAGCTCTGATACCACTTTTAGGATCAAAAGTATGTCTAGAGGGGGTGACTAGACTAGTTGACCCAATAAAAATCTAGCCTTTTCCCAATTTTAAGTCTTGGCAGATTTTAGCAACTTAGCACAAGTCAAGCAATCAACCTACACATGCAAGTCTAAGAGTATAGCAACGGAATGTAAAACATTTGCATATGAAGGTAAAGGGAGGAGTTTGGAGGGAGCAAATGCAATGTAGAAACATAGATTTTTGGCGTGGTTCCGATAGGTGGTGCTATCGTACATCCACATTGATGGAGACTTCAACCTACGAAGGTTAACAGTTGCGCGAGTCCACGGAGGGCTCCACCCATGAAGGGTCCACGAAGAAGCAACATTGTCTATCCCGGCATGGCCATCGCGCATGAAGGACTTGCCTCGCTTGGCTATATCTTCACAAAGTAGGCGATCTCCTTGCCCGTAGAAACTCCTTGGTTCAACTCCACAATCTTGTCGGAGGCTCCCAAGTGACACCTAACCAATCTAGGAGACACCACTCTCCAAAAGGTAATAGACGTTGTGTTGATGATGAACTCCTTGCTCTTGTGCCTCAAATGATAGTCTCCCCAACACTCAACTCTCTCTCAAGGATTTGGATTTGGTGGAAAGATGATTTGAGTGGAAAGCAACTTGGGGAAGGCTAGAGATCAAGATTCTTATGGTTGGATTGGAATATCTTGATCTCAACGCATGAGTAGGTGGTTCTCTCTCAGAAAATGAATGGTAGAAGTGTAGGCACATTCTGATGGCTTTCTGCACAAATGGAGGTAGGGTGGAGGGGTATATATAGACTCCACACAAAATCTAGTCGTTACACACAGTTGACCAAACTCGGTGGGACCAAATAGTTAAACTCGGTCAGACCGATTTGGTTCAAAATGTGAACGTTACGATTTTTGGTGGGACCGACATGTCAACTCGGTGAGACCGATTTCATTAGGGTTAGGGCATAATGTAATCCCAGTGAGACCGGTCACATAAACTTGGTAGGACCGATTTCTGTAATAGGCAAACAGAGAGTTGGTCAGGCAAACTCGGTGGGACCGAATCGCTCATTTCTGTGAGACAGAAACGTTACAAAAGGGAAACAGAGAGTTTGCATTGCGAACTCGGTTGGACCGATCGCTCATCTCGGTTGGACCAAAACGTTACGAAGGGAAATAGAGAGTTTGCAATCCCATCTCGGTGAGACCGAGATCCCTATCGGTGAGACCGAAGTGACTTGGGTTTCTGGCAATGGCTTTGTCAAATGAACTCGGTGGCGCCGGATAGACAATTTTGGTGTGTCCGAGTTTGACATTTGGTTTGGGACATACGTGGATATGAGAAAGTGGTTGAGGGCTTTTGGAGCATATCACTAAGCATCTTGAAAAAGCAAGCCATTAAGCAACACCTCATCCCCTTTTAATAGTATTGGCTTTTCCTATGGACTCAATGTGATCTTGGATCACTAAAATGAAAATGTAGAGTCTTGAGCTTGAGCCAATTTGTGTCCTCAGAATTTTGAGGGGTCCACATTCCTAATCCATGCCATGCCAATCATTGAACTTTCTGAAATGATCATCTTGAAATAGCATTAGTTCAGTGAGCTATATGTTGTTAGGAATTACCAATACCACCCAGGGATAGTTGCACTTTCGCCTCTCTTTGTTGCCGCTGGGCTATGCCTTCTGGGCACAAATCCGTAAAGAGGGATCGGCCCCCCACCAAACCTTCTCCATCAAAGTCCATTGCGACCATCCTGACCGAAGCAATGTTTGAGTCGAAGAATGGGAGCACCTATGTTTCGAAGGTGGCGAGGTTTCCATATGCACAAGTTTCATTTTACAGAACACATATGGATAAGAAAGAACTTATCTGTTTGGCTTGCCGGGGATCGCGATGTAGGCTTGTCTTCTCTTCTTTTCTTCAAGACCAAGTCCACGGTAAGAACCCTGCAACTTAGTGCAGATGAAAACGATGCCACATGTGATCTTATCTACATGATCATGCTATGCTCATGATATGCTTATGCATGCATGCAGTCTTCTTTGGGGCCCCCAGCGCTTGTTTATTTCTCTGTTGCTCAGGGTCTACGCCTGGCTTTGTACAAAGGGTTACATGCAACTTCGGCAAATCTTGTACAAAAGGATGGCTGCCGGGTAGGGCCGGACATCCCGCCTTATGGGTAGCACTTACTAAGATGCTCAATATTCTACGATTTTTACAATTGAATGCCATCTCTGGTCTCCGGATGGATTGCGTCGGGTCTGGTGACTCGTACTACCCGGTAACGGCCTTCCCACTTCGGCATCAACTTGTTTGTACCCTTGGCGTACTGAACGCGCCTAAGGACAAGGTCGCCTTCCTCAAAACTCCGGGCATGAACCATGCGGCTGCCATAGCGACACATGGCTTGCTGGTAGCATGCAACACGTGTAGCAAACCAGAGACGGTTCTCCTCATGTAGCACAGCGACATCACGCCGGTGTTATTCCTGCGCTACTTCATCGTAGGAAAGTACTTGAGGTGACCCGTACATGACTTATGTGGGGATAACTGTTTCTGCCCCATAGACTAGGGAGAAGGGAGTCTGCGTGGTAGATCAATTTGGTGTCGTACGGAGGGACCAAAGAACCACCGGCAGCTCATCAATCCATCGCCCGCCACACTTCTGCAGCTTATCGAATTATGACGCCCCGAGTCCGATGTGCCAGGTGTCTTCCGTTTATTCGGGTCGTTGTCATGTCATTCGCTTGTGTGTTGCACTTTGCCATGTCATCATGTGCATCTCTTTTGCATTCGTGTTCGTCACTTGCATCCGTTCGGGTTTCCCAATTTTCTCCGTTGTCCGTTTCAACATGGGACACTCTCACACGCACCCGCCGCACCTCCCGGATCTTGTTTCGTGAGCGGGATAAAAACATTCTCGGAATGGGTCGAGAGTTGACGAGTGTAGCGACCAGACCTCAAACAGTCCGATCTCTGGGCTCCGGTGTCATCCCTGGATCAGTAATGCTGACACCACACAGTACTCGGAGGATTTATAGCAGAGTAGCAATCACACACTTAGTACATCGAGTGTCTCAAAAGAGAACTTATTACAATAAATATGGCTTAAGGCCATCTAATAACGATAACAGCGGAAGGCTTGGAAGATAAGTGAGTCCATCAACTCCAACGGCATCACTGAGTATAGAACCACGACCTAAAAACTCCTTAATCGTCGTCTGAAAAGTCTGCAACATTAACGTTGCAGCCTGAAACGGGTCAGCACATGGAATATGCTGGCAAGGTAACACATAGAGAGTAATGGAATGAAACAGCTATACTATATGCATATTTGGCTAGTGGAAAGCTCTATGGTTACAGTTTTGCGTAAAGCCAATTTTTCCCTACTTTAAAGGAATAAAATTTATTTAACTATCATGGTAGTTGTTAAACATTGAGAATGGTTGACAGCATTCTCAATCCCAATTAAACATCATCATTAAACATAACCCAACAAATTTAATTTAAAGTAACATGTTGAGATTCACATGATAATCCAGGTACTAGATACTCAAGATGTCCATAACCGGGGACACGGCTAATCATGATTATTTTATTACACTCTGCAGAGGTTTGCACACTTTTCCCCACAAGACTCGATCGCCTCCGTTTGGTTTCTCGCACTACAAGGTGTTTGAGAAGATGGATGACCGAGACATAGTCTTTCAGAAGCGCTAGCACGTTACGATCGGGTAGACCATACCACCTACATCCCCTACATCTGCTAGTCTACCACTGTAAGAGTTCGCACGACTTAGTCGACTATGCTAGAGCCCATAATAGCTTGTGGCTGCACATGGAAGTTTCTAGTATGAATAGTCTCATGATCCCTTTGAGCCTGGGTGGCGGTCCAAAAGAAAACAGGCAAGTCCTGAAATACCCAGGTGCCTCAATCCACCCAGATGTGTGTTTAAGTTGCCACCTTAGATAAACCATTAATTAACAAACTCACATCTGTCATGGATATCACTCACCCAATCCACGTCTACTAGCATAGCATGGCATAATAAGCAAACGTAGAAGTAACTCCCAAAGGCTTGATAATAAACAGGTAATAGGTACTACCTCAACTACTTCCCATCCCACAATTTAATTAGATCCTAATCATGCAATGTGTGAGGATTGATCTAATGCAATAAAATTGGGTAGTAGGAAAAATATGATCAAAGTGTTACTTGCCTTGCTGATGATCCGAGAAACCTAGAGATTCCAAGTAACACGCGGCGCACTCCGGGTATTCTATCACAAACAAACAAACAAGCACACAATAAGTACTCATCTAATGCACGGGTAAAACTCAAATAAGAGATCTAACCAGAAGGTTCAACTTAAGAACTCCGGTTGGCAAAAAGAATCAAATCGAACGAAGCAACGAAAGTCAAACGGCGAAAGAAAACAACTTTGTTCTACTAATCTGGATCTAGGGCAAATTTTACAGTAGCAAAATCTGGTTTAAGTTGGTTAAACGGATAGAGGGTTTCGAGACGAAACTCCAGGCGCTTGAATCGCCTGATTCCGATAAACGAGCGAAAAGTTATACTAAAACGAAAATTCGATTAGGAATCGCGATCAGAAAAATCGCGGATTTAATCCGAGAAAAAGAAAAACGACAAACGTTCGCTAGAACGAACGAACGGACGAACGCTCACTATTTAAATAAACCGGAAAAACCGATCTATTTAAAAAACCGAATCTAAAAAAATAAAAAATAAAACTGACGAAAAACCGACGGTTTTTAAAAAAACGGCGACACAGAAATCGAGGCGGCAGCGAACCTCGGGCGGCGTGCGGCGGCGGGTGGCGTCGCAGCACGGGGCTCGAGGCGGGGCTGGCGGCAAGGGTTTGCCTGGGTGGGCTGCCCCGGCTTATAAAGCCCTGGCGGGCCGGAGTCCTAGTCGGACACGGCCCGTAGGCTGGTTCATTTTTTACGCGCAGAAGAAATATAAAAAGAAATACTAAACGGACTCCAAAAATTCCAAAATAAATTTTCACGATCTTCTAAAATCAAGCCGCACAAGGTGAACATTTATTTGCGACCTAATGCAATTTTGAAAAACGCACATTTTTCCTAAATTCAAATAAAACACCGAAAAACTCCAAAATAAAATCTTATTTGATTTTATTATTTGATCCTCAATATTTCTTTATTTTGGGGAAGTAATTTTATTCCCTCTCTCATATTTTTGTAATAGAAATAATTGATGATAAAATAAATAAAATCAGATGATCCTATTCTCAAAATTTGAGAAAACTCAAATATGAAAATAACGAAACCCCCAACTCTCTCCGTGGGTCCTTGAGTTGCTTAGGATTTCTAGGATCAACCAAATGCAGAATAAAATATGATATGCAATGATGATCTAATGTATAACATTCCAAATTGAAAATTTGGGATGTTACAAACCTACCCTCCTTAAGATGAATCTCGCCCTCGAGATTCGGGTTGGCTAGAAAATAGGTCAGGGTGGTCCTTGAGCAAATCTTCCTCTCGTTCCCAGGTGGCTTCATCCTCCGTTTGGTGGCTCCACTGAACTTTGCAAAACTTGATAACCTTGCTGTGGGTAACTCGGCTGGCAAACTCGAGGATCTTAATTGGTTTCTCCTCGTAGGTCAAATCGTTATCCAAGTGAATAGTTTCCAAAGGCACTGTGTCTCTCAATGGTATGTCAGACATCTCCGTGTGACACTTCTTTAACTGAGAAACGTGGAACACATCATGAACTCCTGACAATCCTTCAGGCAAGTCCAACTTGTAGGCCACTTCTCCCATACGCTCCAAAACTCGATATGGTCCTACAAATCGTGGCGCTAACTTACCTTTAACTCCAAAACGCTTTGTTCCCCGAAGTGGAGATACTCGAAGATAAGCTCTATCTCTGACTTCGTAAACTGTCTCCTTGCGTTTAGAATCTGCATAACTTTTCTGCCTCGACTGGGCTATCTTGAGCCTATCGCAAATCAATTTCACCTTCCGTTCAGAATCCTTAATCAAGTCAGGTCCAAACAACTGGCGGTCTCCAACTTTGTCCCACGACAACGGTGTCCTGCACCTTCTTCCGTACAAAGCTTCGAAAGGGGCCATCTTCAAACTGGCTTGGTAACTATTGTTGTAAGAGAACTCTGCATATGGCAAATTATCATCCCAACTAGATCCGTAATCTAGCGCACAAGCTCTCAGCATATCCTCCAAAATCTGATTAACTCTCTCGGTCTGTCCATTTGTCTGCGGATGAAAAGTTGTACTGAATTCTAGCCTGGTACCCAAAGTTTTGTGCAACTGCTTCCAGAACATTGAGGTAAACTGGGTTCCTCTATCTGATACGATACTCCTCGGAACTCCGTGCAAACATACGATCCTGGTCATGTATATCTTTGCCAACTTAGCACTGGTGTAAGTGGTCTTTACCGGGATGAAATGAGCTACTTTCGTCAATCGATCAACTACAACCCAAATTGAGTCATAGCCTGAACGAGTCCTGGGTAATCCTGTGATAAAATCCATGCCTAGCTTATCCCACTTCCATTCAGGTATCGGCAATGGTTGTAACAATCCTGCTGGCTTCTGATGCTCTGCCTTTACTCTCTGACATACATCACAAATTGCTACATACTCCGCAATATCCTTCTTCATTCCGGTCCACCAGAAAATATCTTTCAAATCCAAATACATTTTGGTATTTCCTGGGTGAATTGAATATGGTGAATCGTGTGCCTCTTGCAAAATCAACTTCCTGATATCTGGGTCATTGGGCACGTAAACGCGGTCTTCAAACCATAGTGTATCGTGCTCATCCTCACGAAATCCCTTAGCTTTTCCTTTGCTAAGTTTCTTCTTTATAGCGGCAATCTCTTTGTCAGTCCTTTGAGCTTCTCTGATTCTATCCATAAAAGTTGACTGAATCTCCAATGCTGCTATATAGCCTCTCGGAACTATTTCCAAACATAGTTCACGAAGATTTACTGCTAACTCACTTGGTATTTCTCCTGTCATTAATGTATTGACATGGCTCTTACGGCTTAATGCGCCAGCTACTACATTAGCTTTTCCGGGGTGATAATGCAATCTCATATCATAATCCTTGATGAGCTCCAACCATCTCCTTTTTCTGAGATTCAACTCCTTCTGTGTGAAAATGTACTTCAAACTCTTATGATCCGTGTACACCTCACAATGATTTCCAATGAGGAAATGCCTCCATGTTTTCAAAGCATGCACTACGGCTGCTAACTCCAAATCACGTGTGGCATAATTCAACTCATGAGGTTTCAGTTGTCTTGAGGCATATGAAACAACTCTCCCTTCCTGCATAAGCACTGCTCCAAGTCCTCGACGTGAAGCGTCACAATACACATCATAATCTTTGGTCTGGTCTGGCAAAATTAACACTGGTGAGGTAACCAAATGTTTCTTCCACTCCTGGAAACTAGCCTCACATTCCTCCGTCAATATGAACTTGGTATCTTTCTTCAACAACTCAGTCATAGGCTTCGCAATCTTTGAGAAATTCTCAATAAATCTCCAGTAGTATCCTGCGAGTCCAAGAAAACTCCGGATCTCTCCAACTGTTGTTGGGGCTTCCCACTTGGTCACGGTATCAACTTTAGTGGGATCAACTGCTATACCTTCTCTAGATATAACATGTCCGAGGAATCCTACTTCCTTCAACCAAAACTCACATTTGCTGAACTTGGCATATAATTGATGTTCTCTGAGCTTTCCAAGTACCAAACGCAAATGCTCCTTATGCTCCTCTTCATTCTTCGAATAAACCAGGATATCATCAATGAACACTATGATGAACTTATCCAAAATTCCATAAATACTTTGTTCATCATGCTCGTAAAATATGCGGGTGCATTAGTCAGACCAAATGACATAACGGTATACTCGTACATCCTGTACCTGGTGGTAAAAGCTGTCTTAGGTATATCCTGTTCTCCAATCTTCAACTGGTGGTATCCTGATCGCAGATTGATCTTGGAAAATACCTTAGCTCCTTGCAATCAATCAAACAGATCATTAATCATTGGTAGTGGGTACTTGTTCTTGATTGTTACTTCATTCAATCCTCAATAATCAACAACCATCCTTAACGATCCATCCTTCTTCTCCACTAGAAGTACTGGCAATCCCCAAGGTGAAGAACTTGGGCGAATATATCCCTTATCCAGTAACTCCTTAATCTGCTTCTTAATTTCCACCAAATCCTTTGCTGGCATCCTATACAGTCTCTTTGATATTGGCCCTGTGCCTGGCAATAGCTCAATCAAAAACTCAATATCTCTATCCGGTGGCATGCCTGGGAATTCCTCTGGAAATACTTCAAGGAAATCCCTTACCACTGGTACTTCCTCCTGCACAACTCCTGTTAGGCAATTTACTTGAGTCCTCTTTGGCACATGCCGGGATACATACTTGATCCTTCTCCCTTCTAGGGTGGTAAGAAAAATTGACTTACTAGCACATTCAATATTCCCTTCATACTTTGATAACCAATCCATGCCTAATATCACATCCAATCCTTGGGATTCCAATACTATTAGGTCTGAGGGAAAAACATAGTTACCAATCCTTAATGGTAACCGATCACACCATAGACTAGCCACATACTCTGCTCCAGGCAAGGTTACTAACATGGGTGACCTAAGGGCTTGGGTTGATAGGTTATACTTATCCACAAATCCCCTTGAGATGTATGAATGCGATGCACCAGTATCAAAAAGAACGAGTGCAGTAAATGACTTAACCAAAAACTTACCTATTACTGCATCAGGCTGAGCTTCAACCTCCTCCATGCTAACGTGGTTCACCTGTCCCCTGTTGAAAGGGTTCGGCTTCTTCCCAGAACTTCCATTGCCATTTTGGCCTTCAGGACATTCATTGGCATAATGTCTGGTCTTCTGACACTTAAATCAAGTGACTTGGCTCAGGTCCTTCTTGGCCGGGGTTGATGGGTTGGTGCGATTCTGGCCGTTGCTTCCTCCATTGCCATTACCATTCTTGGTGCCATTGTGATTGTGCGAGCTACCTCCTCCATGGGTATGCTGAAAATGTCCTCCCGGTCTAGGGGTAAAACGTGGCTTCTGCTGAGCTCCTGAATTGTACTTCTGAAAATGCAACTATCCCTAGGTGGTTTTGGTAATTCATAACAACATATAGCTCATTGAGCTAATGCTATTCCAAGGTGATTATTCCAGGAAAGCTCAATGATTGGCATGGCATGGATGTGAAAGTGGAACCCTCAAAATGCTAAGGACAAAGGATTGGCTCAAGCTCAAAAGCTCAAGACTCTTCATTTTATATTTTAGTGATCCAAGATCACATTGAGTCCATAGGAAAAGCCAATACTATTAAGGAGGGATGAGGTGTTGCTTAATGAGCGTCTTGCTTCATGTGCTTAATGATATGCTCCAAAATCCTCAACTACTTTCCCATATCCACATTTGACCTAAACTCTAAGCCAAACTCGGTCCTACCGATTCTTCCTATCCGGCGCCACCGAGTTTCACTTGTCATTAGCCACTGCCAAACCCTAGCAATTCGGTTCTACCGATAAGGATCTCGGTCCCACCAAGATGGGGTTGCAAACTCTCTGTTTCCCTTTCGTAACTTTTCGGTCCCACCGAAAGAGCGAATTGATCCCACCGAGATTGCAATGTAAACTCAGTGTTTCCCTTTTGTAACTTTTCGGTCTCACCGAGTTCCACTCGGTCTAAACGAAAGAGCAAATCGGTCCCACCGACTTTGCCTGACCAACTCTCTGGTTAGCTAATTACCAAATTCGGTCTCACCGAGTTTGTGTAATCGGTCTCACCGAGATTACGTTATGCCCAAACCCTAACCGAATCGGTCCTACCGAGTTGCATGTCAGTCCCACCGAAATTCCTAACGGTCACTAGGTTTACTACTTCGGTCAGACCGAGTTTTCTGATTCGGTCCCACCGAGATTGGTAAATTGTGTGTAACGGTTGGATTTTGTGTGGAGGCTATATATACCCCTCCACCTGCTTATCATTCGATGAGAGAGCCATCAGAACACACACACCATTCCTACTCATATGTTCTGAGAGAAAACCACCTACTCATGTGTTGAGATCAAGACATTCCATTCCTACCATATGAATCTTGATCTCTAGCCTTCCCAAGTTGCTTTCCACTCAAATCTTCTTTCCACCAAATCCAAATCCTATGAGAGAGAGTTGAGTGTTGGGGAGACTATCATTTGAAGCACAAGAGCAAGGAGTTCATTACCTACACACCATTTGTTACTTCTTGGAGAGTGGTGTCTCCTAGATTGGCTTGGTGTCACCTGGGAGCCTCCAACAATATTGTGGAGTTGAACCAAGGAGTTTGTAAGGGCAAGGAGATTGCCTACTTCGTGAAGATCTACCGCTAGTGAGGCAAGTCCTTCGTGGGCGATGGCCATGGTGGGATAGACAAGGTTGCTTCTTCGTGGACCCTTTGTGGGTGGTTGCTTCTTCATGGACCCTTCGTGGGTGGAGTCCTGTGTGGACTCGCGCAACCGTTGCCCTTGGGTGGAGCCCTGTGTGGACTCGCGCAACCGTTACCCTTCGTGGGTTGAAGTCTCCATCAACATGGATGTAGGATAGCACCACCTATCCGAACCACGGGAAAAACATCCGTGTCTCCAATAGCGTTTGAATTCTCCAAACCCTTCCCTTTACATTCGTGCAAGTTGCATGCCTTACTTTCCGCTGCCAATATACTCTTTGCATGCTTGCTTGAATTGTGTGATGATTGCTTGACTTATCCTAAAATAGCTAAAATCTGCCAAGAACTAAAATTGGGAAAAGGTTAAGTTTTTATTTGGTAAAGTAGTCTAATCACCCCCCTCTAGACATACTTCGATCCTACAAGTGGTATCAGAGCCTTGGTCTCCATTTGCTTGATCTCCATAGCTTTTGGTGGTCATAGCCTTGGTTTCACAACCTAGGAGAGTATGGCGTCTAGCGAGGGAAATTATCACCGTAGGGGTCCTTACTTTGATGGTACTAATTTTGCTAGTTGGAAGCATAAAATGAAAATGCATATTCTTGGACATAACCCCGCCGTTTGGGCTATTGTGTGTGTTGGTTTGCAAGGTGACTTCTTTGATGGGAGAGAACCAAACCGTGAAGCTACCGCGGATGAGTTGAAGATGTTGCAATACAATGCTCACGCTTGTGATATTCTCTTCAACGGATTGTGCCCCGAAGAATTCAACAAAATCAGCCGCCTTGAGAATGCAAAGGAAATTTGGGACACTTTGATTGATATGCACGAAGGTATCGACTCCGTCAAGGAATCCAAGTTGGATGTGCTTCAAAGCCAACTTGACAAGTTCAAGATGAAGGATGGTGAAGGTGTCGCTGAAATGTACTCTAGGCTTGCTCTCATCACAAATGAGATTGCCGGCTTAGGAAGTGAAGAGATGACCGATAGATTCATCATCAAGAAGATCCTAAGAGCCTTGGATGGAAAATATGATACCGTGTGCACATTGATCCAAATGATGCCCAATTACAAAGATCTCAAGCCAACGGAGGTGATTGGAAGAATTGTTGCTCATGAGATGTCACTTAAGGATAAAGAGGAACTTCACAACAAATCAAGTGGTGCCTATAAAGCCTCATGTGAAGCCCCTACATCATCAAGTGAGAAACAAGACTTCAATGAAGAATTGAGCTTAATGGTGAAGAACTTCAACAAGTTCTACAAGAGTAGAAGCAAAGATAGAAGCTCCAAGTCAAGGTCCTACAATGACAAAAGATCTTCTAGTCGAGAGAGAAACTGTTACAACTGTGGAAGACCCGGACACTATTCCAATGAGTGTACGGCTCCCTACAAGAGAAGAGAAGATTCTCCAAAAAGAAGAAGCAAAGGATCACCACCAAGAGAGAGAAGGAGTAGAGATGATCGTTATGAACGAAGATACTCACGGAGAAGCAAGGATTCGGAAAGGAAGGAAAAATCATCAAGGAGCTATACAAGACGAAGACATCAAGCTCATGTTGGTGAATGGGTATCCGGCTCCGACTCCGACAGCCACTCCGAGAGAAGTTATCACTCCGACTCCGAAGATACTCAAGATGAAGGTGTTGCCAGTCTAGCACTTGTGTCAAGCAACTCCTACGACATATTTGACTCACCAAATGAAGGAATTGGAAGATTCTTCATGGCCAAAGGTCCTAAGGTAACACACCCCGAGTATGTTGATTTCAATAGTGATGAAGATGACTTGTTAGGTGATGATTTGCCTGGTGACAACTCTAGTGATGAATACTATGATGAAAGACCAATTAATCATGCTAATCAAGATAAAACGAGTGACAATGATAAGGAGAAGATTGAGGCTCTAACTAAAGAACTAAAAACTCTTAAGTTAGCTCATGACACTATCTTCGAAGATCACCGAGAACTTTTAAGAGCTCATGAGAAACTACGCTTTGAAAAGCTCAATCTTGAGCAAGAGCATGAGTTCTTAAAGGCAATCAATGATGATCTCCGCAAGAAAAGTTCTTCTTACATTCCCAAGCGTTTACTCTTATCCACTTACATGCCTCAAGTCAAGTCTAGTAACAAGAAAGATTCTTCCTCTAGTAGTAACAATGATCATGCTAAATCCAATATTGTTGCTTCTAGTAGTTCTCTTGATTCCACTAATGATTCTCTTAGCCAAGTTACACTTGAGCAAGAAAATAGCTTATTGAAGGGAATTATAGAGAAAGGAGTGTACAAGAGCCTTGCCGGGAGTAAGAAATTCGAGAAAATTGTGCGCAAGCAAGGAATGCACCGGAAGAATCAAGGTGTTTGTTTTGAACGAAAGTTCAATGCCAATGGAGTTGAATGGGAAGAAGATCAATACCCCAAGACGAAGTTTGTCCCTCAACAAGAGAAGTATACTTCTTTCAAGGGGACACAAGCTCAAGATGATCTTCCACCACAAGACTACGAGCAAAAAGGCAAGGACAAGCTTCAAGAGGAAATTGATGCATTTGAAGAAGCTCCAAAGACCTTAGTTAAGTGGATTCCCAAGACTACTTCAAGTTCCACTTCATCAAGTACGACTACAACTCCAAGGATTCCCATCAAGATGATGTGGATCCAAAAGAAGAAGAACTAGAGAGTTCTTGAGGGTGACTCCGCCAACATACTTCACTCTTATCATTTTGGCAAGAACAAGTGCAATCAACTTCCACATCTTGCACAAGTTCAAGGAGTCACAAACCCTCTTGTTGGTAAGACAAGGGACAAGGTAACCTAAAAGTTTTCATGGACATCATCTTTTGTGTGCATCACTCTATGTCTATGGATATCCTTGTTTGTTCCTTGTGGGACTAACCCATGTAGGTATTGAAAGTGCAATTCACTCAAATGGATAGCTCCAAGAGATCTACATCAACATTGAGCATCCACATCTTCAATATCTACATGAAGTCATCATCGACAAAAGCCAAGGTTAGTTCATCCCTCTTAGGGGGGGATATCACATCTAGGGGGAGCTTTACTCTAAGACTGAGCTAAAGCAACTCTAAAGATGTGAACAAAACAATGCTTTATGTAAAAGTGGTAACCCCACTTGAGCTTAAACGATGAGTATGACCTACGATCAAGTGTTCTCACTTGACTCCTATGTCAATATACTCATATATAGATGACCTAGTCATCGCAAATTGCTTAATAGATGCTAGAATTGGTTGTGCATGCCTTGCCACATATTTCATTTGCCATCTTATTGTGTGAGCATGCTGATTGCATATTTTACTCATTCGAGGACATCCACTTGTTGTTTTGACTGTTTGGCTTTATCCTCTTTTGCCGAGTGGATGGACAAGAATGCCTAAGAACCTCCTCTAGCTATCTATGCTTTTCTCGTCTCAAACTCTATTCATGCTGCATCACAAAATTTGATTAAGTCAGATTCGAACCACTCTGTGTGAGGAGCGCTCGGAGTCCCCGATTTGTCATAGACTTAAACTTCCAAAACCTCTTTATAATTCTCGGTCTGACCGATACTCCACTTTCGGTCCTACCGAGATCATTAAGTTGATCTAGGTTTTCGATCTCAGTGCAACCGATTTGAACCTTTCGGTCACACCGAGTTTCAGTAACTGCACGCAGTTATGAATCTCGGTGCCACCGAGTTGTTCCACTCGGTCACACCGACAGGGTCGGGCTATATATAGTCACGAGCAAAATTTGGAAATTTCTCCGAACCCCTTCGCCCGCGCGATAGCCTGCTCTGCCCTCGAGGTCTCCGGATCATCTTCTCGCCGCCAACAGCCTCCTGTCGCTGGTCTCCGCCGCCATCAAAGGGAATTCTGCCCCGCCGTTGCCGCCGTAGCAAGTCCCCGCGGAACTAGGGTATGGACTTGATTTTTGTGCTATTCCTCGATCTGATTCCTAGCACATCGTGATCATACTGTTTCTAGCCACGTTTGATAAACTTCTATCCAGTCAAAATGCTCATAGATTAGGTTTGATTCGAAAATTCTAGGTTTAGGTTTCCGCAGAAACCATCTCGGACCCACCGAGTTGAAAAACTCGGTCCCACCGATTTGGCTTATGCCATTGCACAAGTGAGACTCGGTCTGACCGAGAATTACTTATCGGTGTGACCGATTTTGGAACTCTGTGAAACCCTAGTAGTCTCGGTGCCACCGAACTGTGACTCGGTCCTACCGAGTTCACTAGTTTAGGTTCCAAAACTGCTTCGGTATCACCGAGTTTGAAAATCGGTAGATCCGAGATGATTTCAGTGGGAAACTAAAACTAAGTTTTCGGATAATTCTTTTTGCAAAAATCTCTGCATTTTGTGATGCTCATCCACTCTATCTCCTCTATAATCTATTCACAGGGTCAGCAGTCAGTTTGCATCATGTCAGACCAGAGTGACAGCCAAAACTTGTCAGAGCAGCAAGTGCAGTTGAGTGAGGGCACTAGCCCCTCAAGTTCCTCAGATGATGGCAGCAGGAGCACACCCAGCAACCTGCCTAAAGCTGCCACTAGACAAAGGAAGAAGAGAACCTCAGATTCTGAAGATGAGGACTATGTGGCAGAGGAAGAGGCCACTTCCAAGAGAGTTGAGCCAGCTCAAGGCTCAAAGCCAGGCCTGAAAATCAAAAGGCCAGCAGGCAGGCAGCCCATGTCAAAGGCTAGAGCCTCAACTGAGAAGCCCACTTCCCAAGAGCCAGCTGCAGCTGAGGGCAAGAAAAGGAAAGAAAGAGTGAAGAAGACTGTGGCTAGAGTGCTTGGGAAGGCCTCCATCATGGTAGAAGAGGATGAGGAAGAAGAGGCAGCTGCACCAGCGCCCAAGGCAGCCAAACTTATGGGAGATGCCATAAGTTCAGGGGGAGCTGCATCCAAGCCCAAGGAAGCACCTAAGGCCGCATCTAAGCCTAAGAATGCACCAAAGAGAAACACAAGAAGCATCCCAGCCACTGAGAAGACAAGGCCCCAGTGCCTGAGACTGTTGCTGAGGATGACGAAGAGAATGTCCTTCGGAAGCTCAAGCCCAAGATCCCAGACCACAACGTGATCATCCTGTGGCTGAGGATATGAAGCTCAGGAGAGACTCAGGGCTCAGGAAATGGAGGGAAGCAGATCCATACGCTTCTAGGAGAAGGACTGCAGTGGACTACAGGTTTCATACCAAGGAGCAGCAGGATTTCTATGAGACTGTGCTGCTAGATAAGAAGCCCATTGTCTGTGATATGCGATGGGTTGATTGGACATATATCAAGGAGAATGAGGAGCACTATCCTGGAGTGCAAGATAGCTTCATAGCTTGTGGAGTAGCTGACTTTGTTGGGCAGAAGCTCACAAAGTGGAACGAGGAACTTATCATGCAGTTCTACTCCACAGCTCACTTTTATCCGGATGGCAGATCACATGGATGTCAGAAGGTACAAGGTACCACTCTACTGTTGAGGAATGGGCGAAGCTAATCAATGCCCTAGAGGAGCAAGCATATGACTTGGATATCTATGCCAAGAAGAAGATGGACCATAACTCCATGTCCAACATGTACAAGGAGATTACGAATGAAGCACTCGACACGTTCATGTTTGGCTCAGTGCATTATCTGCTATCAGGATTGCCTACGATCAACCGGATCCTTAGGCACACCCTTCTACCCAAGTCTGGAGATCACAAGATGATCAGAGGTCACGCGATCAATTTGCTTCATGTTTTTGACGTCCCTCAAAAATTCAAAGTCATGAGCCTCATAGTGGAAACGATCAAAAGGACTGCGGCAGATCAGAAGAGGAGCTGTGGATATGCCCCTCAGATTCAGGAGCTCATCAACTCCAAGATGGGCACGGGCGCATATTTGTTGGATAAGGAACACCTGCCCATCCGTCTAGATTTCGAGGACAATGAAGTTGTTATGACTGAGAACGAGCCATCATCTGCCCAAGCATTTGCAAAGAAGGAGAAGGCGAAGAAGGAAAAAGCTGCCAGGATGCCTACTCAAGCGGAGGCATCTGATTACTTCTTGAAGACCAAACAAGAGCAGCTTGGTTACTTGATTGCATCCACGCTGAGAATTGAGCAAAGTCTGGCCAACCTCACTAAGAATTAGCAGAGCCTAGAGAGGATCATGGAACAGAAGTTCTATGACTTGGATGTCAGAGTAACGGAAGTTCAGTCTGCAGTGGAGCAGCTCCAAGAGGACATGAATGAGAGGAGAGGCAGGACCACGACTCATGCTTTTTCTAGAGTGCCACGAGGCCCGAGGTCGTCTGCCGTGCCAATTGCTGACACCAGAGCCACTACTTCAGCACCAGCTACAGCCTCAGCTCCAGCGTCTACTTCAGCTCAAACTCCAGCGACTACTTCAACATCTACAGAAGCCTTCGTCCTTGGAGTGATCCAGACTCCACCACCACCTGAAGATCAAGCCTGAGCATCGATCTAGTGCTATGCATTTTCTAGGAACTTTTTGGTAACTTGTTGCCAAAGGGGGAGAGATGTATAGATCATAGGCTTCGAGAGAGAGAGTGTTGCTTTTCTCTCTTGCTTTATTTGGTGGTTTTTTTGAACCTTTCCTGCTTTTGAGTGCTTGATACTACGTCATTATTTGTGAGACATCGATGATCATGTGTTTGATCATAAGCTACACTTAATGTTTGCTTAATGCTTGCTTAAATATTTATCGTTTGTGATCATTCACTATTCTTGGTGATGAGTGCATGTATTTCATTCTTATCATTTTGAGCGCTCCACCAAGATGTATGTGACATGGAAGAGTAACCCATAACTAACTCTTTGTGCATTTGTAGTCCAAAGCAAATTTTAAATATGCACAAATTTAGGGGGAGCTCTTACTTATCACATACTTCTCAAAGCGACGATATACTTCATGCTTATTATCATTTGTCGAAGCTTTGATCTATATGTTGTCATCAATTACCAAAAAGGGGGAGATTGAAAGTGCAACTATCCCTAGGTGGTTTTGGTAATTCATAACAACATATAGCTCATTGAGCTAATGCTATTCCAAGGTGATTATTCCAGGAAAGCTCAATGATTGGCATGGCATGGATGTGAAAGTGGAACCCTCAAAATGCTAAGGACAAAGGATTGGCTCAAGCTCAAAAGCTCAAGACTCTTCATTTTATATTTTAGTGATCCAAGATCACATTGAGTCCATAGGAAAAGCCAATACTATTAAGGAGGGATGAGGTGTTGCTTAATGAGCGTCTTGCTTCATGTGCTTAATGATATGCTCCAAAATCCTCAACTACTTTCCCATATCCACATTTGACCTAAACTCTAAGCCAAACTCGGTATTATCGATTCTTCCTATCCGGCGCCACCGAGTTTCACTTGTCATTAGCCACTGCCAAACCCTAGCAATTCGGTTCTACCGATAAGGATCTCGGTCCCACCAAGATGGGGTTGCAAACTCTCTGTTTCCCTTTCGTAACTTTTCAGTCCCACCGAAAGAGCGAATCGGTCCCACTGAGATTGCAATGTAAACTCAGTGTTTCCCTTTTGTAACTTTTCGGTCTCACCGAGTTCCACTCGGTCTCACCGAGAGAGCAAATCGGTCCCACCGAGTTTGCCTGACCAACTCTCTGGTTAGCTAATTACCAAATTCGGTCTCACCGAGTTTGTGTAATCGGTCTCACCGAGATTACGTTATGCCCAAACCCTAACCGAATCGGTCCTACCGAGTTGCATGCCAGTCCCACCGAAATTCCTAACGGTCACTAGGTTTACTACTTCGGTTAGACCGAGTTTTCTGATTCGGTCCCACCGAGATTGGTAAATTGTGTGTAACGGTTCGATTTTGTGTGGAGGCTATATATACCCCTCCACCTCCTTCTCATTCGATGAGAGAGCCATCAGAACACACACACCATTCCTACTCATATGTTCTGAGAGAAAACCACCTACTCATGTGTTGAGATCAAGACATTCCATTCCTACCATATGAATCTTGATCTCTAGCCTTCCCAAGTTGCTTTCCACTCAAATCTTCTTTCCACCAAATCCAAATCCTATGAGAGAGAGTTGAGTGTTGGGGAGACTATCATTTGAAGCACAAGAGCAAGGAGTTCATTACCTACACACCATTTGTTACTTCTTGGAGAGTGGTGTCTCCTAGATTGGCTTGGTGTCACCTGGGAGCCTCCAACAATATTGTGGAGTTGAACCAAGGAGTTTGTAAGGGCAAGGAGATTGCCTACTTCGTGAAGATCTACCGCTAGTGAGGCAAGTCCTTCGTGGGCGATGGCCATGGTGGGATAGACAAGGTTGCTTCTTCGTGGACCCTTTGTGGGTGGTTGCTTCTTCGTGGACCCTTCGTGGGTGGAGCCCTGTGTGGACTCGCGCAACCGTTGCCCTTGGGTGTAGCCCTGTGTGGACTCGCGCAACCGTTACCCTTCGTGGGTTGAAGTCTCCATCAATATGGATGTAGGATAGCACCACCTATCCGAACCACGGGAAAAACATCCGTTTCTCCAATAGCGTTTGAATTCTCCAAACCCTTCCCTTTACATTCGTGCAAGTTGCATGCCTTACTTTCCGCTGCCAATATACTCTTTGCATGCTTGCTTGAATTGTGTGATGATTGCTTGACTTATCCTAAAATAGCTAAAATCTGCCAAGAACTAAAATTGGGAAAAGGTTAAGTTTTTATTTGGTAAAGTAGTCTAATCACCCCCCCTCTAGACATACTTCGATCCTACAACTTCCCTTGTCCATACTTCCTCTTGCGATTCTCAATTTGCTGCTGCTTCCCTTCAATCATAAGAGCACGATCTACCAACTCCTGGTAGTTGTTGAAGGTTGCTACCATCAACTGCATGCTCAACTCATCATTCAGTCCTTCCAGAAACTTCTCCTGCTTAGCTGCATCCGTAGCGACGTCATCTGGTGCATAACGTGCTAACTTACTAAAATCCTCCACATACTGGCCAACTATCCGTCCTCCTTGGCGCAAGTTGCGAAACTCACACTTCTTCATGGCCATAGCTCCTGCTGAAACATGGGCAGTACGAAAAGCCTGTTGAAACTGGTCCCATGTGAGAGTGTCGACTGGGAAAGTGGCTGTGAAATTCTCCCACCATGATGTTGTGGGTCCTTCTAGCTGATGTGCGGCAAACTTCACCTTCTCCGCATCTGTGCATCCTGTTGTGGTTAACTCCCTAGCTGTCTTGCGGAGCCAATCATCTGCTACAATCGGCTCGGTGCTAGTGGAAAACACCGGCGGGTTCAGCCTAAGAAAACGGGCTAAGTGGTCAACAGGTGGTGGTGGTGGTGGGTTGTGGTTGTTGTTCCCCTGATTCTGATTCTGGACTAGCAACTGCATCGCTGGATCAACTAGGTGAGCTCCGGTGGAAAGGCAAATCCGGGGTCACGTCTCGAAGGCATCTGAGGGTTTAGAAAAGATGAGATGTAAGGATAGAGGGGGTCTAAAGAGAAAACACTACCCATATGCACATGAGGCAAAAACAAACAATTCACTTCATTCAATGAAACAAGGGCATACATTCGATCTAACTATCGCAAAAGTGCTCGGACTACTATATTTACATGGTGGACTACTACTACTGTTGGGGTGGTCTACTAGAAATATTCTTCGGTTGCAGACTCCATGATATCTGCTCCCGCTTCATCAACATAGTCATCATCGCTACTATCTGGATCCGAGTCGGTGTCGTCGATGATGATGTAGTCTTCCGGGCTAATCTCCTTCGGTTCTTCGTCTTCATCCACTGGTGTAGGGCCTCCCATAAATATTCCAATCTTCTTGATCAGGTCATCATTCTTCTCCACCAATACTTCAATTTCCTCTTCATAATCTTCACGTGTAGCCCTGAGTTCTTCCTCCAGTTCCTTGATTCTCGTCTTAGCCTTCTTCAGATTTATCATGTCGGCGCACATCTGGTTCTCCTATCGTCGAATGTCTGGTTTAACTCCTGGATAAAAGCTGCGATTGATCTATCCTTCCTGGTGCTGATCATCTCCTAGTGTTCATCTCGGCGCCCACAAATCTGGTAGATAGTATCCTTGAGATCCTTGCGGTAGACTTCTCCAATGCGTCCCATGGCGATGTGAGCTGCCATGCTCTTTCCTAGACTCCAAGTTGGTGCATCAAAAGAAAACCCTATGGGCTCAGTGACTGGCATGAACGTCCTTCCTGGAACTTGAACTTGAATCATCCAGCGCTCTTCTTTAGGTAAAGTGGCGTTGTAGGTTCCGGTGAAGCTTGGTACTCCTATATTCAGGTATCTAGTGACTTCCTTCAAGTGACGTCCAAAGGGTGTATCTTCATCCGGTTGCGTGAACTTGTTCCTTGCATCCGCCATCCTAAAGAGTAGAAAAGATGAGAAGTCAGAAGAGAAGAGAGTGAAAGTGATCTAGGTCTTTTAGCTTAGTGGTCGTGTCCTACAGTCAGCGTGTGCTCTGATACCATCTCTGTAGCGACCAGACCTCAAACAGTCTGATCTCTGTGCTCCGGTGTCATCCCTGGATCAATAATGCTGACACCACACAGTACTCGGAGGATTTATAGCAGAGTAGCAATCACACACTTATTACATCGAGTGTCTCAAAAGAGAACTTATTACAATCAATATGGCTTAAGGCCATCTAATAACGATAACAGCGGAAGTCTTGGAAGATAAGTGAGTCCATCAACTCCAACGGCATCACTGAGTATAGAACCACGACATAAAAACTCCTTAATCGTTGTCTGAAAAGTCTGCAACATTAACGTTGCAGCTCGAAATGGGTCAGCACATGGAATATGCTGGCAAGGTAACACATAGAGAGTAATGGAATGAAACAGCTATACTATATGCATATTTGGCTGGTGGAAAGCTCTATGGTTACAGTTTTGCGTAAAGCCAATTTTTCCCTACTTCAAAGGAATAAAATTTATTTAACTATCATGGTAGTTGTTAAACATTGAGAATGGTTGACAGCATTCTCAATCCCAATTAAACATCATCATTAAACATAAACCAACAAAATTAATTTAGAGTAACATGTTGAGATTCACATGATAATCCAGGTACTAGATACTCAAGATGTCCATAACCGGGGACACGGCTAATCATGATTAGTTTATTACACTCTGCAGAGGTTTGCGCACTTTTCCCCACAAGACTCGATCGCCTCCGTTTGGTTTCTCGCACTACAAGGTGTTTGAGAAGACGGATGACTGAGACATAGTCTTTCAGAAGCGCTAGCACGTTATGATCGGGTAGACCGTACCACCTACATCCCCTACATCTGCTAGTCTACCACTGTAAGAGTTCGCACGACTTAGTCGACTATGCTAGAGCCCATAATTGCTTGTGGCTGCACACGGAAGTTTCTAGTATGAATAGTCTCATGATCCCTTTGAGCCTGGGTGGCGGTCCAAAAGAAAACAGGCAAGTCCTGGAATACCCAGGTGCCTCAATCCACCCAGATGTGTGTTTAAGTTGCCACCTTAGATAAACCATTAATTAACAAACTCACATCTGTCATGGATATCACTCACCCAATCCACGTCTACTAGCACAGCATGGCATAATAAGCAAACGTAGAAGTAACTCCCAAAGGTTTGATAATAAACAGGTAATAGGTACTACCTCAACTACTTCCCATCCCACAATTTAATTAGATCCTAATCATGCAATGTGTGAGGATTGATCTAATGCAATAAAACTGGGTAGTAGGAAAAATATGATCAAAGTGTTACTTGCCTTGCTGATGATCCGGGAAACCTAGAGATTCAAGTAACACGCGGCGCACTCCGGGTATTCTATCACACACAAACAAACAAGCACACAATAAGTACTCATCTAATGCACGGGTAAAACTCAAATAAGAGATCTAACCAGAAGGTTCAACTTAAGAACTCCGGTTGGCAAAAATAGCAACGAAAGTCAAACGGCGAAAGAAAACAACTTCGTTCTACTAATCTGGATCTAGGGAAAATTTTACAGTAGCAAAATCTGGTTTAAGTTAGTTAAACGGATAGAGGTTTCGAGACGAAACTCTAGGCGCTTGAATCGCCTGATTCCGATAAACGAGCGAAAAGTTATACTAAAACGAAAATCGGATCAGGAATCGCGATCAGAAAAACCGCGGATTTAATCCGAGAAAAAGAAAATTGACGAACGTTCGCAAGAACGAACCAACGGATGAACGCTCACTATTTAAATAAACCGAAAAAACAGATCTATTTAAAAAAATCGAATCTAAAAAAAATAAAAATAAAAAACCGAGGAAAAACCGACGGTTTTTCAAAAAAAATCGGCGGCATGGAAATCGAGGCAGCGGCGAACCTCGGGCAGCGTGCGGCGGCGGTGGCGGGCGGCGAGGCGGCGCGGCGGCGGCGGGTGGCGGCACGGCACGGGGCTCAAGGCGGGGCTGGCGGCTAGGGTTTGCCCCGGGTGGGCTGCCTCGGCTTATAAAGCCCTGGCGGGCCAGAGTCCTAGTCGGACACGGCCCGTAGGTCGGTTCGTTTTTTCTACGCGCAGAAAAAAAATAAAAAGAAATACTAAACGGACTCCAAAAATTCCGAAATAAATTTTCACGGGCTTCTAAAATCAAGCCGCACAAGGTGAACATTTATTTGGGACCTAATGCAATTTTGAAAAACGCACATTTTTCCTAAATTCAAATAAAACACCGAAAAACTCTGAAATAAAATCTTATTTGATTTTATTATTTTATCCTCAATATTTCTTTATTTTGGGAAAGTCATTTTATTTCCTCTCTCATATTTTTGTAATAGAAATAATTGATGATAAAATAAATAAAATCAAATGATCCTATCCTCAAAATTTGAGAAAACTCAAATATGAAAATAACAAAACCCCCAACTCTCTCTGTGGGTCCTTGAGTTGCTTAGGATTTCTAGGATCAACCAAATGCAGAATATAATATGATACACAATGATGATCTAATGTATAACATTCCAAATTAAAAATTTGGGATGTTACAACGAGCGGTCTTGGTATATCACCGATAGACTGCCTTTCAAATTTCGTTCCATTTGGAGGTCATTTGATGCCCTAGCAGTTAACCGTGTTAACCGAAGCCCTCCTTCTATTTGCAGCCCAACACCCCTCCTCAACAGCCCACTAGCCCATCTAAACCCCCTCCATGCTCTTTGCCATTGGATAACGATCGTGTGTGCGAAAACCGCACCTCAATATCCCCGTCCTAGCTCCCATAATCTATATAAACACCTCCCCTCCAAAATTTGCGGGCAAACCCTAGCCTCCTCCTCCACGCCGTCGGCTACATCCACTGCCGGCCAGACGCATCCAGCCGATGCCCGCGCCTAATCCGTCACCGCCATGTGTCACCCCGTGTGATAGCCTGGCTTATTAGGGATGATAGACTACTTATATCAATAAGGGATTCCTTATTTTCGGGAGCCCATTCAGACAGAACTCCAAAGTTAAGCACGCTCAGCTTGGAGTAGTGTCAAGATGGGTGACCGACCGGGAAGTTGCACCCGGGTGCGCACGAGTTAGGACAAAGTGCGGAGAAAAGACTAGTATTGATATCTGGGGCCAGTCTAGATCCCGCCAGGAGTAACGACCACCGGCAGGTGTGTCCGGGGCATTACTAGTTGGTAATCAGAGCCTTCCCCGACTTAGGAGCCCCCTACTTGATTGAATCGCTGACGTTGTTGAGTCTAGAAAAAAATGTTTTGAGTCTTATAGTATTATATATTCGGAGAGTAGGATTCTTTTTACTCCTTAGTCCCTTCGTCGCTCTGGTGAGGTCTCCTGACGTAGAGTTTTGAATCTTCTCTTCTCAAATTTCACGAAAAAAATTAGGATCACGCGGGTATCTTGGAATCATTTCGATGGTTTTGTGACGAGGACATTGTTCTTGGTGCCTCCTGACATTTAGGGGTTGTGGAAGTGTCCCGGGGAGTTGAGCTCCGAGGTGTTGTCGTCACAATTTTATCGTTACAGTTCTGGAATACCTGAGTTCGCCAACATCGAAAATCTCCTTTATGCAGTTGTTGGTGAGATAACCTCGACGCCACCCAGTAGTGGGGCGGGAGTTCGGGAGTATTGCCATAACTCGTATAATGAATGCTTTTCGAAGGTTGAGGTTTATGTGTTGAAGGATGGATATAGCTGGATGTAGGATTTGCTAGTTTTGGGTGAGATATTATGCTTCCCCTATATCCCCAACACCTGATTGCATAACCAGAAAGTTTCGGGAGTTTCATAAGTGGGAATTCAAGTAGCTCCTAGAATATCTTTCAAACAGACACATGATACGATATGAGATCTATCATATGTATGTTTCCGGCTTATTTTGCAAGCCAATCCTTTGTTTTGTTTTTCAGTTGTGGTATTCGAGTTGCTTCAATGTCAAGTGTTGAATCCATTCCTTCCCTAAGCGGTGTTCTCATATTCCTATGTGAATACAAATCCTTCTTGATCATTGAGTTTTTCATCTCAATTTCTTCTCAACCGGCGTGTTTTCTCTTCAAGTGGATCCGATCATTTTCAACATCCGCAAAGATCAACTCAAAGTTTTCTCAATGTTATTTGTCCCATCCGTCCCCAAGTTGTCTTTTTTTCCCACCCACCCACCCTTTTTCTTCAAGGACTCATATATCTTAATGAAGTATCCATTTTATTCATGTGAACTTTCTTCATTCTTTCTTCAATGTTCTTACCCGGTGATTTCTCATGGAGATGCTCTGAAGCTTCAAGTTCATTATTCTTCATTCTCTTTTCTTCTCCGGTGGATTTAATTCAATCTTTGTCGATCATATCCTTTCCTCGTTTCAAATGCTTTCTCATGCCGGTGCACCTCTTAATCATCCACTTCTCGTTATTCACTTGTTCGGGAGTGCTGAAGATATCTCAGAAGGCTCGTCTGTTCATTCAAGATCGGTTCAACCTATTTCGAGATTGTTATCTCATTCAAGCCATTTAATCCAACCGGCGCAATCTTCCTTTAAATCGTTCAACAGTGTATCTTTTGAGTGGTCCCTAACCCGTAGGTCTTTTCCCTGGATCTTACCTGACTCTTCTAATTTTCCCGGAGTTATTCTGAAATTCATTTAAAGGTTGACGTAAGAATGAATTATCATCATTCAAATGCTTTTCTCCAAGATATTTCAAATTCTTTTCATCGTTGGCCTAATTACTTCATTATTCATTCTCCCGGAGTATCTCAAAATTCATGGTGGTGTTTGTCGTCATCATTCTCGGATCTTGAAGACCGAAGAAGTGTTTCCGCAAAATCTTGGTCCGTTCTCTCGAAGATTTGTGGTTCTAGTTTGAGGCCATCCTCTCATAATTGTTTCGATTGTGAGATATTCTTTTCACCCATCCGGAGCAATTCAGGAGTCTTTTCAGTTTCATTCTCCGGAGCCCATCATCTCAGAATTATTCATTCCAGCTTTCAGCTCTCATTCTCAAATCTTACCGGTGCATCGTTCAAGTTTTTCTCTAATCAGATCATGATCTCTTTGTTCTCATGTATCTAAATTCCCTCAAGTATATTCATTCATTCTCTAATTATTCCCGGTGTTTCTTTATCTTTTCTTTGTTCATTTTCAATTTTTACGGTGGCTCGTTCAAGTTTTCTCTTCCTTCGTTATCATATCAATTCATTCGTTCTTTCCAAATCCTACCGGTGGAACATTGAAGACTTTTCTCAAGTTTGCGCTATATCTATCTTAATCATTTTTACGAGAATGAGTAGTATGCCAAATCCATTGCTTGTCATCAATTTAAATTGGTGACGGATAAGCATAATGTAATGCTTATTCTTGTTTCATCGAGTAAATTCAATTCCTTATTCCGGAGGTTCATCAAATTCTTGGTTTCAATTGTTTCATCTTTTCTTTTCCGGAGTTTCAAGTTTTCCGCATTATCTCGTCGCGAAGCTACATTTAATCATTTCTAGGGATCTCCGAGAGTTCTTTTCAACTTTTCCTTTCATTTGATCATTCTTTTATTACCGGAGTTCTTCACGGAGGCTCTACATGGTGGTTCATCAAGGATTCCTTTCATTTTTCAGGTGTTCGTCAAGATTTCCCTCAAAGTTTTGATCTGCCAAGTTATACTCTAAAATAAACATGGTGTTCAACACATGTATTGTTTTGAGGAGTTCAAGCCTTCTTCTTCTTTCATTCCAAAGTGCAATTCTTTCTACCTTATCTTTTGGATGGTGATATGCCATTCTTGACAATTTTCTTTCATGTTTCATGATCCAAAAGTTGTCAGGAATGAGACATTTAAACTCATCATTTTATTCCTTGGAGTTATCTTGGTATAGATTTCACCTAAAGCCATCCATTGGGAATGTTTGCTCTTTGTGATGATTTCCTATGATCCAAGTTTTCTTACCACCTCAGTGAAAGAAACTTTCTATCTTTTCTAGCTCTCAATCAAATCTTTTGCCCGTGAGTGGCAGTTTGTCACCCCATAATTTTGAGATGTATTCCATAAGCCCACATCAAGCTTATCCTTTCGTCGTTGATAATCCAACAACTCCGTTCTAGCATTTGTTGTAAGCGTGCTCTCTCAAGATCTTGTTTCCCTCCGTTCATTCCATTCCATTCTTTCATTTCTTCCGGAGGCATTGTGATGTTGCTCTCTTCACTCATCATCTCGAATTGTGAGGATCATGTTCTTTTCATGCTTATCCATTTAACCGGAGTGTTGTGTCCTCTGCTCAAGTTCTTTTCATCTTATCAAGTCTTGCATCTCTTTTCAACCGGAGTGCTGTCCGAATTTGTTCTTCCTTGTTCCTCTTTTATAACGAGTGTTCACAATCTCGTTCATCTCCATTGTATTCTTCTTTCAATGGTTAAACCTTTCAAGGTTCTTTGGTTTCACTCGTTTGTCAAAGAAGCAACTCTCATCTTCCTCTTCTTTTTCCCTCTGGTGCCATCCTAGATCTCGGGACAAGATCCTTTCATAGTGGTGGAGTGTTGTAACACCCTGGATACAACATTCTATATTTGTAACTCCGACTCTAGCCTTTTCCGGAGATGCGATATGAGATTCCTTCATGGTTGGGTTTTGTCTTCGTTTTGCATTTTTTCCATGTCATGCATTTCATATCTTGTCATCATGTGCATCGCATTTGCATACGTGTTCGTCTTTTGCATCCGAGCATTTTCCTCGTTGTCTGTTTTGCAATCTAGCACTCCTACATCCTCTGGCGCCCTCTTTTGTCTCTTTTCGTGAGCGGGTGTTAAACTTTCTCAGAATGGACCGAGATTTGCCAAGCGGCCTTGGTACACCACCGGTAGACCGCCTGTCAAGTTTCGTGCCATTTGGAGTCCGTTTGATACTCCAACGGTTAATCGGGGAACCGTAAAGGCCTCGTATGTGTTGCAGCCCAACACCCTTCCAAAGTGGCCCAATAACCCATCGAAACCTATCCCATGTCCTCCGCCGTCGGATCACGATCGCGTGGCCGAAAACTACACCTCATTTGGACACTCCCACCTCCTTCTATGTATAAATATGTGATCCCCTCTCCAATTTTCGGGTCCAAACCCTAGCCCCGCTCCTCCTCGCCGCCGGACGCGTCTGGACCGCGACGGACACTTCCGCGCCGCCGCTCCCATCCACTCACAGGCTGCCACGCGTCCACCGCCGCCTTTCGCGCCTCCAGCCCACCCGGGCCCATCGCCGGCCCCCGCAGGCCCGCGCGTCCACCGCCTGAAGCTACGCTGCCCGACGCGCCCGCCGGCTGCCGCCTCACCGCCCGGCTCCGGCGACCCCGCTGCCGACCTCCGCCGCCTCCATGCCGCCCTCCTCCACCGCTGCGTCGCCGGCGACCACCGGATCCGGCCGGCATAGCCCTCCTCGGCCTCTCCTTCTTCCTCGTTGGTCGCTTCTTCCTTCTCCAGCGTACTCTAGCGAGTTCAAGCAACTCCGACGAACCTCGAAGTCTGTGCCATCTCAGATCCAGATCTGGAAACCCTAGGGTTGACCCCGTTTTCCCACCAAGTCATTTTTCTGCTATATTTTCAAGCCCTGTTCAACATGCCATAACTCCTTATCCGTAGATCTGTTTTGCATGCATGATATATCAAAATGTTCATCATGATGTGCTATTCATTTTGTTCCATTGTGCCATGCTTGTTTGAGTCCATCTTGATGCCCAAATCATTGATGCAAGAGTGCTATAAAATGTTAGGTGCTGATTCTTAGCAGAGTATGAGCATTTGTCATTTTTGCTACATTTGTTGTGTGCTGCATATGGACTTGAGCTCTACATATATTTTGGTCTATGCCATGCCATCTTTACAGGGGTGTGTGCCATGTATTTTTGTGATCAATGTGGTGGCTAGCACAAGCATGCAAACTAGCTCTTGTGATATTGCTGATTTCAGGGATTTAAAATTTTACCAAGTATTTGCTCTGCTGTTATTTTTATGCCATGTATCCATGATGTTATAGAGTGATACATGCTTATTTTGAGTATCTTCGGTAAGGATGATTTTGACATATGGTTATGCTCGGTCCATCCATGCCCCTGTTTGCAATAATGGAGTGCCCTAGAATGTCTAAATCTTGCTCTACTTTTGCTATAAAATATTCCTGGCAGATTGTTTACATGTTAATCAATTTTGCCATGGATGTTGTAGTTGATCCATGCTTGCTATGAACTTGTTCTTGCCATGGTTAGCCTTATGAACATGTCTTCTTGCTGATGCTATGCTTATCTTGTCATGCCTTCATAACTCTGCTTTTGCCATGCTTAGTTTTCTGCTAAGTCTGAATCTGTTAACGAAACATGCTATGTTTACATGGGTTCCATCATATCTTCTGATCCCTTTTGGCTCATGGTCAGTAAGGGACTTTTGTTCTATGCTTTGAGTAGATTCATGCCATGCCTTGTTTTGATATTATATGTTCCTGTAAAATGTTGTTAGCTTGTTCTAAACATGTCTTCCTGATGTTAATTCCTAGCATGTTGTTATTTTCACTAAGTTTGTCATGCTGATATCTTTTGCACTTTTGCCATGCTTGTTTGAACCTGCTATTGTGTGAATTAGCCGTAGCTCAGTGTTCATCTTTTGTCAAGAATCTTGAGTAGATCACTGCCATGTGATTTGTTGGTATGTTGGAGTGCAGTAGCTTAGTTTGTTGTTGCATTCTAGATAGCATTGTGTTGTTAATCGCAGAATTGTGCCATTCTTGTTTTGCTTGCCATTTGCACACCGTGCCTCCGATTCCGGTGATCTTTATATCGATTTCGACCGAAATCATCTCATCTTTCCATCGGCACACTTGGTTTTCCAAGTTGAGTCCTGGTTCAATATTTCCCTTCCGAAGCACGCATATGCATTGCATATCACATCTCGCATATCATGCCATGCTTTGCATCATGTTGCTTGCGCATTGCATCGTGATTGATTGTGGGTCATTTGCTTGTGTTCTTACTTTGGGTAGAGCTGGGAGACGAGTACGTGATCGAGGAACCCGTTGAGTACGCTAAGAGGATCAAGCTTTCGTCAAATCTGAGAACTTGGCAGGCAAGATGACCATACCCTCGAAATCACTTCTATCTTTGCTTGCTAGTTGTTCACTCTATTTCTATGCCGCGATATGTACCACTTGCTATATCATGCCTCCCATATTTCCATGTGAAGCCTCTAACCCACCTTTCCCAGCTAACCGTTGTTTGGCTATGTTACCGCTTTGCTCAGCCCCTCTTGTAGTGTTGCTAGTTGCAGGTGAAGTTAAAGTTTGTTCCATGTTGGAACATGGATATTGTTGGGATATCATTATTATATCTTGTTTACTCTAATGCATCTATATACTTGGTAAAGGGTGGAAGGCTCGGCCTTATGCCTGGTGTTTTGTTCCACTCTTGCCGCCCTAGTTTCCGTCATACCAGTGTTACGTTCCTTGATTTTGTGTTCCTTACGCGGTTGGGTGTGATGGGAACCCCTTGACGGTTTGCTTTGAATAAAACTCCTCCAGCAAGGCCCAACCTTGGTTTTACCATTTTCCTACCGACCACCATATACCTTCCCTTGGGTTTTGCAGACTCAAGGGTCATCTTTATTTTAACCCCCCCCCCGGGGCCAGTGCTTGTCTAAGTATTGGTCCGAACCTGTCAGCCGCCGGTGGCCACCAGGGGCAACTCTGGGCTGGCCTACCAGAAGTTGGACAATCTGGTGTTGCCCTGAGAACGAGATATGTGCAGCTCCTATCAGGATGTCGGCACATCGGGCTGCTTTGCTGGTCTTGTTTTACCATTGTCGAAATGTCTTGTAGCCGGGGTTCCGAGTCTGATCAGGTCTTCCTGGGAGAAGGAATATCTTTCGTTGACCGTGAGAGCTTGGGATGGGCTAAGTTGGGACACCCCTGCAGGGTTATGAACTTTCAAAAGCCGTGCCCGCGGTTATGGGCAGATGGGAATTTGTTAATATCCGGTTGTAGAGAACTTGACACTTAACTTAATTAAAATGAATCAACCGCGTGTGTTGCCGTGATGGTCTCTTTTTGGCGGAGTCCAGAAAGAGAACACGGTCTCGGTTTATGCTTGAACGTAAGTAGCTTTAGGATCACTTCTTGATCACCATTAGCTTCTCGACCGTGCTTTGATTCTCTTCTCACTCTCTTTTGTGTAAGTTAGCCACCTTATATGCTAGTGCTTGCTGCAGCTCCACCTCACTACCCTTTCCTACCTTTAAGCTTAAATATTCTTGATCGCGAGGGTGTGAAATTTCTGAGTCCCGTGACTCATAGATTACTTCCAAACCAGATGCGGGTGCCGATGATGCTAGTGCAGGGGACACGACCGAACTCAAGTGGGAGTTCGACGAGGATTCGGGACGTTACTATGTTTCCTTTCCGGACGATCAGTAGAGGAGCCCAGTTGGGGCGATCTGGGATCTAGCATTTGGGGTTGTCTTTATTTATTTTGGTACCGTGGTCAGACATGTATGATATATTTATGTATTGTTTGAAGTGGCGATTGTAAGCCGACTCTTTATCCCTTTCTTATTCAGTACATGGGACGTGTAAAGATTACCCCTCTTGCGACATGCCTACCATGCAGTTATGCCTCCATGTCGTCCTCCAACACGTGGGAGATATAGCCGCATCGTGGGTGTTACAAGTTGGTATCAGAGCCGACCCTCGCGGTTACATGGATGTTTGCGGAAAGGTGCGCGGTCATGTTGTGCATGACATTTGTGACCCGTCGTGGCACACGGCATGGCACATGTGCCGGACTGGAAGCAGAGACGGATGTGCCAAGAGGGAACGTTCATGTGACCCGACGAGGACGTCAGTTCCTCTGAGTGGGGGTGTATGTGATAGCCTGGCTTATTAGGGATGATAGACTACTCATATCAATAAGGGATTCCTTCTTTTCCGGGAGCCCATTCGGACAGAACTCCAAAGTTAAGCATGCTCAGCTTGCAGTAGTGTCCGGATGGGTGACCGACCGGGAAGTTGCTCCCGGGTGCGCACGAGTGAGGAAAAAGTGCGCAGAAAAGACTAGTATTGATCTCTGGGGCCAGCCTAGATCCCGCCAGGAGTAACGACCACTGGCGGGTGTGTTCGGGGCGTTACACCCCGGCCGCCTCCACCGCTCGAGCCCGAGGTCGGCGCGCCCCAGGCCGCCCCCTCCTCGCTAGTGTCGCTGCCCCACACCGCCGCCAGCCGCTCCAGCGACTCTACCGCCCGCTCCGCCTCGCCGCCCGCGCCACTGGAGGTCGCCGCCCAGCTGTCGCCAACTCCGGCCGCCATCGTCTACTCCGGCGAGATCCGCGGATCGGGATCAGATCCACCGCCTCACCCAACCAAATGACGGCCCCGTCCCCAGATCCCTTCATCCCAAAATATCTTCGTCCTGTTTTTCCGCGAGGTGAAATTTTGGCTTAGTCTGGGAAAAATCATCATAATGTATTCATGTTTGCCATGTCATAACTTTGTGCGGGTGCCTCTGTTTTGCATGTATTATATGTCAAAATGTTCATCTCTTAATGCTCTACATGATGGTTGCATTTTCATTCATATTCATTTTCATCTTGATGCCATTATCCTCGTTGTAAAAGTGCTAAATGTTATAATCTGCTGGAAATTGTCATAACTTGTTGATTTGTCTTTTTCATAGCATGTTGTGTGATTATCTTTTGAGCATCATGTCAACAGGTTTTAGGAGAATATGCACGACATCTTTATAGTGGTGCAATCAATGCATTTTTATGTGCCCTGTTGTGACTAGCACAAGCATGCAAAGTAGGGTACTTGTTGTTGCTGATTTCAGTGACCGTTTTCTGCTGTCTGAACCTGCTATATTATGTTGCCATGTTAACTTGATGCTACTAGTGAATCCATGCATAAAATGGAGATGATCAGTAAGGATGTTTTGTAGATCTTCTTATGCTCTATCAATCCATGCCCTTGTTTGCAATTATGACCTGCTTTAGCTTGTCATTAACATGCTCTCAATTTGCTAAATAATGTTGCTGTCAGTCTGTTAGCAGTAAGTTCATTCTTGCCATGTGAATAGCTAGTGATTTATGCATCCTATGACCATGTTCTTGCCATGAGTAGCTGCACAAATATGCCTTCTTGCTATTGGTTGCATTCATATGCCATGATAGGCCCTGATATGAGTTGCATAAGCTTGCAAACATGCCTACTTGTCGCTATTCCTGCCATGTTCAGTTTATTCTCTAAGTCTGTGAATTTGTTATCGTTTGCCATCTTGCCATGATGTTCTGAGCATGTTGTAGTGGTTTCTAGCAGTAGCTCAGTGATCATGTTTTGTAGTGCTTGACATGTGCATGCTTACCATGCCCTTTGATGCCATGAGATGTTCCTATAGCATATACTCCCTTCGTCTGGAAATACTTGTCGAAGAAATGGGTAAAAATGGATGTATCTAGAACTAAAATGCGTCTAGATACATCCATTTCTCTAACAGGTATTTCCTGACGGAGGGAGTACTTTTGTTGTCTCAAAGCATGCATCATGACTCTGTTTTCAGCCTTACTTTGTTTTTCACTAAGTCTAAGAATCTGTTATAACTTGCAATCTTGTCTTGATGAATATCATTCATCTAGAGGCTATATGGAGATGCTTAGTAATCATTTTTGCCATATTTAACCTATACTTTAATGTCATGCCTCCAACATGTTATTGCACTGTAGCATGCTTGTTCCATGCCTCCAACATGTCAACATGTTATTTCAGCTCACATGTATGCCCTGTTTTTCACTAAGTCATAATATGTGTTACAAAGTTGCATTTTGCTTTGATCGAGTTGGATTAATATTGGTGCCTATGAACCTGAACCTTGATGATATTTGAAGCATGCAATCTGTACTTTAAGTGCATGTCATGGTTGTGCCCATATGTTTTTTGTAGCATGTTGTTTCCTTGATTGCAAGGTGCTTAGTTGCTGTTTTGGGCAGATTGTGTTTGAAACTTGTATTGAGTGTATGTGTTGAACCTTGGCTCCATTTGGAGCATGCTCTATATGTAACTTGCTTGGTTTTGCATTTAATTTCATCATGCCATCTTGCATCCATGTTTTTGGAGTGTTTGTGATTGTGTTTTGCTTGCATTTGTATCAAAGCCATGTTTAACTTGGTTTGCTCATATCTTGTAGGCCGTAGCTCCGAATGAAGTGAACTTTATATGTAACTTGACTAGAAAGACGCGTAGATCATCATGGTGCACTTTAACTTGTTGTTTAACAACTTCAACATTATGTGTTATTCAGATCTGGACCAATTTCGAAATTTGCATATGGGGAGTTTTCGGAAGTGTTATGTGTTGAATTCGGCCTCATTTAAACTTGCGTTGATGTGTTGTTATTGTATGCATCATCTCTTGCCATGAGTAGCATCATGTAGTCTTGTCATGCATCATACTTGGCTGAGCATCATGCCATGTTATGTGTTGTGTGTTTACCGTGTTGTTTGCTTCTTTTCGGTTGTGTTTCTTCTCGATAGTTCCTGTTTCGTTGCGATCGTGAGGATTCGTTCGACTACGCCCATTCGTCTTCATCATGGATTCGGTCTTCTTCCTAGTACGATTCTAGGCAAGATGACTGTCACCTTGGACCTCACTACTATCTTCGCTATGCTAGTTGTCTCGATGCTATTGCTATGTCGCGCTACCTACCACTTGTTTATCAAGCCTCCCAATATGCCATGAAATAGCCTCTAACCTTTTCCACCAACCCAGCAAACCGTTGTTTGGCTATGTTACCGCTTTGCTCATCCCCTCTTATACCGTTGCTAGTTGCAGGTGCAGTGCAGGTTGTTCCATGTTGGGTCATGGATATCATGGATATCACGGGATATCACAATATCTCTTATTTAATTAATGCATCTATCTACTTGGTAAAGGTTGGAAGGCTCGGCCTTTTGCCTGGTGTTTTGTTCCACTCTTGCCGCCTTAGTTTCTGTCATACCGGTGTTATGTTCCTTGATTTTGTGTCCCTAACACGATGAGGTTTCATGGGCCCCTCTTGACAATTCGCTTTGAATAAAACACTTCCAGCAAGGCCCAACATTGGTTTTACCATTTGCTCAACATAATAACTAAACCTGGTAATTAATTAATTGGCATAGGGAGTCATGTCCCTGAGAACTCTTTGAACATAATATAGGGGGGCAGTGTTGATGGTGTTGGTCCCAAAACAGAGCCACTTTCGGTGCCACCCCTTCACCTGGGGTTTTCGATTGCCGTACGTAGTGTTCATCTGGTTGTGGCCTGAGACGAGATATGCGCAGCTAATATCAGGGTGTCGGCATGCCGAGAGGTCTTGCTGGACTTGTTTTACCATTGTCGAAATGTGTTGTGCACCGGGATTCTGATTCTGATCGGAGGTCCAGAGATGGAAGATTGTCTCCGCGGATCGTGAGCTTGTCATGGACTAAGTTGGGACACCCTTGCAGGGCTTAAACTTTTGAGAGTCGTGCCCATGATTATGTGGTAGATGGGAATTTTTAATGTCTAGTTGTAGAGAACTTGACACCAGATTCGAAATAAAATACACCAACCGCGTGCGTAACCGTGATTGTCTCTTTTCGAGTGAGTTTGAGAAGAGAACATAGTGGGGTTATGTTTTAAATTAAGTAGTTAAGGATCACTTCTTGATCATTACTAGTTTCCTACTGTTGCGTAAATTCTCATTTTTATGCTTGTACTCGTAAGTTAGCCACCATGCGATGCTTAGTCGCTTGCTGCAACCTCACCACTTACCCATTCCATACCCATTAAGCTTTCCTAGTCTTGATACCCATGGTAATGGGATTGCTGAGTCCTCGAGGCTCACAGATTACTACAACCATAGTTGCAGGTACAGGTAATGTGATGATCATGACGTGAGAGTGATGTTTACTTGTTTTGAAGTTCTTCTGCTTCTTGTTTCATTGAGGGATAGATTCTTGGTCGGCAGCCTGGGCTAGCAGGGTGGATGTTGTTTGAGCTTTTGTTTGTGTTACATCCGTTGTCGGACGTTGTTCTCATGTATGATGTTTTTTGTATTCTTGTGGCATTTGTATCCCTTAATTGTATCCCCAACTATTATGTAATGGTACGATGTAATGATATCCACCT
Organism: Triticum dicoccoides; assembly: GCF_002162155.2. Lineage (NCBI taxonomy): Eukaryota > Viridiplantae > Streptophyta > Magnoliopsida > Poales > Poaceae > Triticum > Triticum dicoccoides. Next base: position 316,311,112 of record NC_041390.1, read on the forward strand.
TGCAAAAGAGTTTCTATATGCAGCTCTATCCTTGGTGGGACCTTCGAGTTCCTCTTGGATAGGATCGCATATTGGGCGTGACACGAATGTTCTTGTCTTGAGGCCTCACAGCACTTCAGCGTTCGCCCTCTCAGCTTGTCCGTTGCTCCTTGGATGGGCAACAAAGGCAAATGGGCTTTTGCTTCCGAGGGCATGAATGTATTGCATGAAGGTGCGGCTTGTGAATTAGGTTCCATTGTCGGTGATGACTCAGGCAGGGACCCCGAAACGGCACACCAATCCTTTCATGAACTTTATAGCTGACTTTGCGGTCACCTTCCTTGCAGGATCCACTTTCGGCCACTTTGTAAACTTGTCGATTGCGACAAACAAGAATTCAAAGCCCTCGGTAACACGAGCGAAGGGGCCCAAGATGTCGAGCCCCGGAACCGAAAATGGCCATGACAAAGGGATTGTTTGGAGAGCTTGAGCAAGCTAATGGATATTCTTGGAGTGGAGCTGGCAGGCTTCACACTTGGTGACTAGCTCAATTGCATCTTGGAGGGTTGTGGGCTAGTAGAAACCTTGCCGAAAGCTTTCCCAACAAAGGCCCTAGATCTGATGTGGGAGCCGCACATACCCTTGTGTATCTCTGCCAACAATTCCTTTCCTTCTTCCCAACAAATGCACTTCAATTTCACACCGTTGGGCCTTCTTCTGTATAGCGTGCCATCAAAGAACTTATATATACTGGCCCTCTGGGCTACCCTTTCAGCTTCTTGTTGCTCTTTGGGCAGTTCTCTTGTTTGGAGGAAACGGACAATGTGTCGTGCCCAAGCTAGACCCCGAGGCTCGACAACAAGGATCAGCGGCACCTCCTCATTCACAGAAGCGCACACCTCAACCGTAGAGGTTGGTAGTTTGGCGGGAGGGTGCGGCTTACCGATCGGAGGGGAGTTCTTCCTGCCAAGCACTTTGTTGAGGGCTTCAGGAAGCTCTGCCGAGAGAGGCTCGTCGGAGTCCAGTTTCCTGGCCATTGTTGTTGGGGATACAGAGGGTTGAGTCGGATGAAGAACAAATGTCTCTGGTTCCACAGGGAGTTTTTGTGCAGCGCACTTTGACAGATGATCAACAATGTTGTTTTCCGCACATGGCACGTGCTCTATTTGCAATCCATCAAAGCACTCCTCCAACTTCCTCACTTCCTCGACGTATGCCTCCATCAATGGGCTTTGGTAATCCTTGTTTACTTGTCTCACCATGAGTTGTGAATCTCCTCGGATGATCAACTTCTTGATTCCCAGTTATGTTGTAATTCTGAGCCCTGCAAGGAGCCCTTTATACTCTGCGGTATTGTGGGTAGCCCTCTCACGGGGAAAATGCATTTGAACGACATACTTGAGCTGCTCTCCAATGGGAGAAATGAGAAGTGCACCAGCTCTTGCACCTTGTACGTAGAAGGCACCATCAACATACATGATCCATTCTTGGGGCGCTTCCTTGTCGAGGATGATTGTCTCTAGGACTTCTTCATCAGGGGTAGGCATCCACTCTACAATGAACTCTACTAGTGCTCTGCTGTGAATAGTTGATGTGCTTTCAAACTTCAAACCAAAGCTGGATAACTCCGAAACCCATTTCACAATTCTGCTAGTGGCCTCGGGTTTTGGAGTATGCGCTGCAAGGGGAAGCGGGTGACAACCGTGATGTCTTGGGCTTGGAAGTAGTGGTGTAGTTTCCTTGAGGCCATGATGAGGCCAAAAATCAACTTTTGCACGCCAGAGTACCTCGACCTAGCCCTCTGCAGCAAGGAGCTGACGAAGTACACTGGGTGATGCATCACCTTCTTCCTTGTCGCGATCTTGGGACTACCTCCGCTGCCCTGCTCTTCCTTGTCTTGAACTACATCTAACCTTGCCGGACAGGTTCCCTTTCCTCTCTAGAGGGGATAGCAGTGTCGGCTGCTGTCAGCGTTCTGGGAACCAGGGTACCCATACTTGCCTGCCTGTGGCCCACAGCGTGTTTCCGTCGATGGCCTAGTACGACCCATCTTCAGCACCAGCAAAACGAGACCCTCGCGAGGGGCCAAGCCTCACGAGGCGGACGACGCCAAGACCTCCGGAGGGAGTGGAGTACCCAGGCTGGCTCCCAAGTAGCAGAGCTTCCTATGTAGACGCCCACCTCCTAAGGTTGAGGTGATGCCAGCCATGAGGACCGAGGCTAGGCGGGCACCAGCAGGAGCTGAGCACCAGGTTTCCTCTTTGGTGCTAAGGAGGAAAACGCAGGCGCGGGGTCCTGAGGAATCAGCCAAAGGTTTCCATTCTCATGCAATAAGACCAGGACCGCCAGGATGGCAGGATGGATGTAATCGCCGAGCCCACCATGGCGTCACGACTGGAAGCTTTGCAGGCGAAGACCACCTTTCATGAGGATAGGAGTACTTCTTGTCCCCTTCGAATTTGGCCACTGTGGGATCCCTTCCCACATTCGTTTGGTGGAAGAGGACTAAGGCAACTATAAATAGAGCTTAGCCACGACCGTAGGCAAGGATCCGGATCCGGAGACGAGAGAGAGAGAGAGACCTCACTAGCTCACACCCACACTAGAACAGACCTCCTGATGTTGTTCTTCCCTTGTACTAGTTCATCCTCAGCCCTCTCAAGGCTAATCCACCCCAAAAGCAGGAGTAGGGTCTTACACCGCAAGGTGGCTCGAACCTGGGTAAATTGCTGTGTCCCATTCCTTTCATGTTCATCGAGCTAGGCCATGGGGTGACAAACTGGTTGGCTCGAGAGGTTGAGTTCTTTGTACACACCCCAGAGTTCAAACTTTTCTTGGGTCTGCGGAGCCCGGAATCCGACATTTGGCGCGCCAGGTAGGGACATGTTGAGGATCCGTTCTCCATCAGCCATGCTCTGTCCGCGCCGTGTGGTTCCCATGGCAGGTGCCGCCCCACCCACTGGGCCGCCGAGCGCGTTTGGGGACATCATGGGCCTCTAGGCTTTCTCCCCAAATTGCGACAGGTGCAGTGGCCACCGAAGTTCAGGCCGGAGTTGCCGCCATGGTACAACGGCGTGGTGGACCCCGTAGAGTTCCCCCAGTGTACGTGGAGGCCATCTGGGCAGCGGGCGGCGATGACAAGGTCATGACGAATTGGCTCCCTATTGGTCTTACGGGTGTGCCGCGCTCCTGGCTACTCAACCTACCAGAATCCTCAGTGGCCTCTTGAGAGGAGCTATGCGGCCCGTTCATTGCGCACTTCACGGTGCCGACGCCCCACACCATTGCGGCCATCCTCGGTGGGTCGCAGGCGTTGGCCTCAAGATGCCACGTCAAGCAGTTCTTCCGGCGGGTCGGGACTGCCCAGTTGCGGCCGAGGGCTCCTCTAGGATGGGCGGCGCCCGATGCCGACCTCATCTTCGACTCTAGGGATCACCCCGAGACCACGGTCAGCACTGGGCAGCTCCCCATGGTCTACACCCCCACCATCTGTAACATTGCGGTCACCGGGACCCTCATTGATGGCGATGCTGGTCTTAACGTTCTCTCCATGGAGGCCTTCGGTCTGCTTCATGTACCTTATGACCAGCTCCTCCCCACCTAGCCTTTCTCGGGGGTGGCCTACGGCTCCACTTTTCCACTAGAGCAGGTCCACCTCCCTGTCACCTTTGGTACGTGTGGCAACTACCGCAACTAGCTCATCGACTTTGATGTTGCCCGCATCGGCCTCCCGTATAATGCCATCCTCAGGTATCCGGCCCTCGCCAAGTTCATGGCAGCGACTTGCCCTAGCTACAATGCCATGAAGATGTCAGGGAGCAGCGGCGTCCTCCCCCTGGTGGGGGACACCAAGGATGCGCTCATGGCCCTCACGCTCGCTGTCAAGGCCGTGGCGGCCGCGCTACCGAGCGCGGAGGGTGCCCCAGAGACCCCGGAAGCTGCACCGGCGAAGAAGAAGCAGTTGTCCTCCCAAGACCGGGCCGAAACGAAGCATGTGCCAATCGACGACGGGGGCTCTGGTGCCACCTTCACCATAGGTGTTGGCCTCCCCCTGGACCAAGAGGAGGCACTAGTTAGTTCCCTCTGCGCAAACAAGGATGTGTTTGCATCGGAGGCAACAGATCTGGTCGGTGTCCCACAAGATGTGATTGAGCACCACTTGATGGTGTGTCCCGGTGCACGCCTGGTGAAGTAGAAGGCACGGTGACAAGTCCCAGAGAAGTAGTCTTTCATCGCCCAGGAGACCTACAATCTGCAAGAGGCCAGTGTTATCTGGGAGGTGGGAAACCCAGATTGGCTGGTGAACCCAGTTATCATCACCAAGAAGGGCGGGAAGGAGCGCATGTGTGTCGACTTCACGAGCCTCAACAAAGCATGTCCTGAGGACCATTTCCCTGATGAGGACATCAATGCCATTGTTACACCCATAGCCCCTGCTGCTATACATACTTGACCAATTACTAGAGCTCGAGCATGCCAATTGAATTACTAGGTACTTTCGTTTCTTGGTAACGATTCTAATGTTCATGACAATATGATGCTCCTAAATTGGATATATTTGTTTTGGTTACAAATGAAGGGCCTAGATTGGACAAGAAAGAAGAACCTTGGAGCAAGTTCAAGCATGGAGATGATGGCATGCGCAAGGGGAACAAGAACAGAGTTACAATTGATGATTCCAGGGTTTTGAAGCCACCATAATGAGTGCATGGATCCTTGGACAAAATATACAAGATGCCAGTTCATAAATTTCGTCCAGAGGCTATTCTAGGTGTTGCGTCACCTTATTTTTGGGCCAAGCCCATGTAATTTCGAAATACTTAATTATAGGTTGTTTTTAGAGTCCGTAGGTGTGGGGAAACAATATTTAATGTTGGCTTCGGACCCCTCCTCCAAGGGCACGAAATTCCCCCCTCTCTCCTCCATATATATACAGCCCTTAGGGCATCGTTTAGACTTTGGGTTCTGTTTAGATTAAAGTTCGCCATAGCTGCAACTTCGCGTACTTCGTTTGTGTTCAATGACTTGACAAAGGCGTCACAGAACCCCGCCTTGATAAATAAAACTTTCCTCTTATATTTGCAATTTCCAGATTGCAATCTTAATTTATTGCTTGTTCTTCGTTTGCCTGCAGGAAACAGACCTTCGTGGTCATGTTGATCGTGCTCCGGCATGGTCAATAACCTCTAGAAGTTGGTTTAGCCATTGCTAAGGCACAACGTCCTCGCACGTTCGTAGTCGGATCGTCAAAGTCGACTTCCTCCAAAACGATAGCCACCATCTCATCGAAAGACGGGACACATTTGCCTCTATCATTCCCTCTTCCACTCATCGACCAGATAGTCAACTCCAGCACCGACTATGACTTGATGTGCTTCCTGAACGCCTTCTCAGGCTACCATCAAATCAAGATGGTGGTGCGAGATGTTGAGAAGACGGCTTTCCTGACCCTATGTGGGGTGTACTGCTACACCTGCATGCCGTTCTGGTTGCGCAATGCCGACGCGACCTTCCAATGATTGATGCACATCGCCCTGGGCTGGCAGCTCGGGAGGAACATCGAGGCATACGTCAACGACATAGTGGTGAAATCTCGGGAGGCGAGAACTTTGTCGAAGCTTTGGAAGAAACATTCGCCAACTTGCGCTAGGTAAACTTGTGGCCAAACCCGAAGAAGTGTGTGTTTGGCGTCCCATCCGGCAAGCTACTGGGTTTCCTGGTGTCGCACAGAGGGATCGAGGCTAACACAGAAAAGGTCAAGGAGATAGAAAGGATGAGCCCACCTCAGACCCTCAAGGAGGTCCAGAAGCTCACAGGCTACGTAACTTCTCTGGGCATTTCGTCTCCAAGCTAGGCGAGCAAGCCCTCCTATTATTGAAGCTGATGAAGAATAAGGGACAATTTGAGTGGACTCCAAAGGTCGAGACTGCCTTCCAAGACCTCAAGAGCTACCTCACCAGTCCACAGGTGATGGTGGCACCTAGTCCTCTTGATCCCCAAGTGCTTTACCTAGCCTCCACACCCCCACTCGGCTAGCGCAGCGCTCGTGGCGGTCCGGGGAAGATCGCGTAGGTGCGAAAGCGAGGGACGGCGTCCCACGCCCGAACGCGCCATCGCCACCCTGGGACGGCGCACCTGAGGTCCCGGCTGCCCGCTCGATGACAAGGCTCCCGAGGCTCCCTCGTCACAAGATAGGGTAGGACGCTATTGATGCCCCCTCCCTCGTCGAGCATCCCATGTACTTCGTCAGCACGGTTTTGCATGACATGTGAGCATGCTACCCCATGCCAGAGAAGCTCCTGCTCGCGCTCCTCATCGCCTCCAGGAAGTTGCGCCACTACTTCTAGGGCCACCCTATTAAGGTTGTCTCTGCATACCCCCTGGAGAAGGTGCTTCGGAGCCCCAACGCCATAGGAAGTGTCGTGGATTTGTCACGGCAGATGTCCTACTATGAGGACTTAGTCGTTAGGCCAGCGCATCTATGTGGTAGCTTGAGAGGGGTTGATCGGGACAGGAGACGCGAGGCGGATCATCACACAAGACAAGGATTTAGACAGCTTCGGGCCCCAGGAAACATGACGCGGAATAGCCCTACATGTTGTTTGTGGCTAGGTCTCATTATCATCACGAGAGAGTCGCCGCATAAGCCGGTTCCCCCTTTTTGTCTAGCCCTAGATATTGTTTCTTGTTGCTTGTCCCTCTTTGGGGTGCCCTGCCCCTCCTTATATAAGTTGAAGGGGTGGGTTACATGACTAGTCCTAGTAGGATTAGGATTACATTATTTACAAGTGGAGTCCTAGTCATGCTTCCTTTGTAGGCGAATATTCCTTATGTCTTCCTCTTAAGCCGGCCCATCATAACATGAGCCGGCCTTCTGGGCCTTGGGCCTTGTCATCCATCTGAAACACCCGTCGGGTCACCAATGATTCTTCAGGCTCGTGCATCGTCACACCAGTGAACCGCCAGACACATGAGTCGCCAATCTTCCGGCGGGTTGCCAATGAAACGCCAAGTCCGGACGGGTCATATATCCGGCCGGGTCATACCACGGGGTATATCCCCGACATTAGCCCCCAGTTTAATTTGGATTTATCCATGTTAAACTAATCTGCAATATAAACACAAGAACAAATTTGACAGGTTGTGCTCCGGGTTAAATATTCTTGTAAGCTGGCACCTAATCATCCTTAAGTCCTTGACATTTTCTCCTGGAGAATCTGGGTCAATAAGCCAACTTCATAATCCATTTGCTGGCATTGGCTTTTGTAAAGAAAATTTATAAGAAATAATCCATTTGAGTCTTCCTTTGATGCTCTGATTTGAAAAAATATTGGTCTTGAGATATTCAACTGATATTCAACCGGCTTAAAGATGTAGACCTTGCCGATTTATGATTGCCAAAATTGTCAGGTTATAAACAAATGATGCCAGGTCATGTAATTGTTGCTGATGCCAGATTAATCTTATGATGACGCCGGGTCATAAACTTTGCAGATTTCTCCGATAATAATATAATACCTGATTTGCTCAAAACTAAGAATTTGAAGTTATTCCTCCCTTATATGTATATCACATGTAGCCCCCAAGTGCCGGGTTGTTATGCTTGCAGCAACCTGGGACATGTAATTGCCTCATGCTCATAAAAATTTCAACCAGCGTAGCCCCCAAGGGCCGGGTCATTATGCAACAATGAGCAGGGCCTTTGTAAATATGATCATGTAAACTTGAGCAGCAACGTGTAGCCCCCAAGGGCCGGCTCAGTAAGATATTACTGAGCTAGGACTTTGTATAAGATTCATTGATAATAACATCATATGATGTAATCTCCACCATGGGGCTTGAACCCACGTCCACAAGGTTAAGAGCTTTGTACTCTACCAACTCAGTAGTGGATCTTTCAATATAATGGATTAAGGTTTGTGTACCTTGAGTTTTTGACAAGAGCAATTGCTAGCCCCCAAGGGCTGGCTCATTTAGGATGTGATGAGTCGGGTCTTCAATAAGTTGAGCAAAAAATGACTTTGCATTAGCCCCCAAGTGCCATGGTGCATGCTGGCAGTGACATGGGACTTACATATTTGATGTAATCTCAATTTGAATAATGTAGCCCCCAAGTACCGGGTCGTAAGCCTGCAGCGATTCGGGACTATTCCTTTCATTGTAGAATAAATCATATCCATGGATAAAATAATAGCCATTGCGTTGAAGCAACTTTGAAAACCTCGATCATAATATTGGATATTGATAACCATAATAAAAATCCAGCCATGTTGGCTATTAAAGAATTGAATAACCCGGTTTGAAAACCTCAATCATTTAATATCATAATGAAAATACAGCCAAGTTTGGCTATTTAGAGATTCAAATACCTTATCTGTTGACAAGTAAATCCAAAATTTTAAATACCCGGCGGCTCTTGGCCGATGGCGATTTAATACGCCTCCATTGTAAGCCGGAATTTTTATAACCCGGCGACTTACAGCATTTGAGAAAATCCAGAACGGATAATCATTTTGAAGCATCAATTTTAATGATGAGCTTGGACTTAATCATTTATATAAGTCATAGTTCTGCAAATCCTGCACAGAATTTAAACAACATACGCCCTGGCGACTTAATGTCAAAAGCCAGGGCGGGTAACAACCCAAACATAATACAGTCTTTAGGCAAGTATGTAAAAGACTAGAATTAAGGCCATTCAAGCCTAAACATACTGGTGATTTAACATCAAAAGCTAGGGCGGGTTACCAAACCTCGCATATTTATATAATCAGGAAAACGTACTTGTTGAATTGGCTCATACCGCCGGCTTATATCGCCGTATCCAATAACGGCAATAATCTAATGATTGATACACGCATGATTCCAATAGCGCAATTCAAAATATACCGGCGGCTTAAAGTCCGTAGCCAGGGCCGGTTTAAACATAACCATGTATGAACAATATCATACCTGTGATATTGTATCGTACTGCCGGCTTATGATAACTATGCAGTAAGGGTGATAACCCAAAACTTAGAAGCCAAACCTTCCAAATATTAATATTGTCATATGTTGGCGACTTGTCGTCGAAAGCCAGGTCGGGTTAAGAGAAACCACATATATATGCTTCAGATATGAGCAAAAAGTCTCAAGATAAAGCCAAAAGACTGTTTTCAAAAAACTTAAGTCAAACAGAGAAAAAATGAGGCTTCTGATTCGAATACGATTAGTAAACCGGACCAAAGGGGTTAAGCTAGGATTCAAATACGATCATGTAGCCCCTAGTGGCTTTAGCGTTGCGCCGATCAAGAGGGTACCGACAGCTATGTTCTCTTTGGTTCGAATATGACCTATGTTTGAACAGGAAGCCCCCTAATGACCTTGAGAGGTTTTTAATGACCTTGATTCAAATACGATCCAAGTCGAGCACAAAAGGGGTTAAGCTATGATTCGAATATGATAAAGAATCCCCCTAGTGAGTTTGGCATTGTGCCGATCAAGAGGGTACCGACAGCTATATTCTCTTTGGTTCGAATACGACCTATGTTTGAACAGAAAGCCCCCTAATGACCTTGAGAGGTTTTTAATGACCCTGATTCGAATACGATCCAAGTCGGACCCAAAAGGGGTTAAGCTATGATTCGAATACGATCAAGAAGCCCCCTAGTGAGTTTGGCATTGTGCCGATCAAGAGGGTACCGACAACTATGTTCTATTTGGTTCGAATACGACCTATGTTTGAACAGGAAGCCCCCTAATGGTATTTTGAAGCAGGGTACCTATGTTTGAGTTGTGCCTTGCAACAGACTCTCTTTAGTCCCTTTAATTTTTCCTGAGAACTCGAGCTTTGCGAGAGATAAATTCTTCTTGAACCAGAATTTCTTAAACCGGATATTTAAAGCTTCAAAGCTTAGTGGGGACAGATTTCCCTTAAGCCAAATTTTAAACCAGCACCCTTTATTTTGAGCCGAAAATTTTCTGACGACCCTTAAAGTTTCATCAATATAGCAACAGCCTCCGGGACCGGGTTACCTTCCCTCCAATGACCCAGGGTCTTGAATCTCACAATGTTTGATAAGTCATGTCATCATAGCCCCCGAGTCTTAAGACTACTCGAGGAGTTGGCTTGAGACTCTCCATGCTTGACCATGATATGACCGGTGGATTGCTGGAATATGTTGAATCTCAGCGGGTTATAATTGACCCTGTCCATTGACCCGTCCGGTCTAGGAAAGGGCCATAGCTTGCTGGCCTCTTTTGTAATGATGAATTGTTCTGCATAGGAAATTGCACAAACGAGAGTAATTGTTCTCGAAGAAAATAACAATGTATCAATAAAAATTGATTGGACAGCTTTCACCTGATTTTTCTGGACGAAAAGTGAGTTGTATATAACGTCCATAGATCACCTCCTGTAATTTCAGCGATGATTTAGCCACTCTCTCATGGGTGCGTTAGAGGTGGTGGTTTAAAGCGCAGCACCAGGCGGCTCAGAAAGGGACCCTCCGGGTCATGTTGACCATTGGATTTTTTATTTTTTTTTATTTTTTCGTTGTGGTAGTTGAGCCATTAAACCTTTTTGCAGTTTGGCTTGACGTGATCAGCACTTGTCATTTGACTGATGTGATATGACCCGGCGGTCGTGATATGACCCGCCATGACCGCCGAACGATGCAATCGCCTAGCTGTGGCTGACATGGACCCATTGTAGTGTATGATTCCTCACAAGACGGATCATCCGCGGTGGGCGGCAGCTCTCAGCGCGGCGGCTCAGAGGTGCAAGGAGGGTCAACCGTGGTGGAGGCGGAGATACGAGCAGCACACCAAAAACGCTGGAGGTTGGCTGTCAATGTGGAAACGCCATATGTGGACACGATGACGTCGGTGGCCGGCTGTCAATGTAGAGATGCTGGATGTGGATGCAATGATGCTATAGGCCGGCCACGGACGTGGTGATGCGGGCAACGCTGGCTTCCATCTTCAAGTTTTGGCTGTCGCATGCGTTCGTCAGTGTACGTAGAGGAACGTAGGGAGTAGTATAAGAGCAATTTGTTCCTTGGAACTAGCACGTGAAGGATTTTGATGAAGCCTTCATGCGTGCTAATTTGGCCTTCTCTTGTTCGACTGATGTACAAGTTTCCACGACGGCGTCGACTGTAGGGGCAGAGGCGATTCCGGGACGGCTCAGAAGTGGGTGCAGGAGCGGAGATCAGCAAAGACGGCCCGACGGTTCAGAAAGCAGCTTGGCGCGGGTGCCGGCAGGTGCGGCATGAGGCGGCCAAGCACAGCAGTGAGGCGGATCCAGCCAGCACGGATCTACATTAGGTAGCTCCGGCGGTCCACGGCAGAGGCTGCGGCAAGGGGCACCAGCGGCTCGAAGTACGGTGGCGGCAGGCCGCTTGAAACGAAACCGCAGTCGTAATCGTATCTGTCTCTGAGTCATGGTCGTATCCAATTCCAGGTCATGGCCCTTTTTCCTTTTTTTTTAAAAAAAACCCCTTGAGCCTTGATGCGTGGAGTAGATTGCTTCCTGTTTCCTTGATGCATGGAACGACCGCAACTTTTAGTCAGTCCTTCCAAGTTTTGAATAGCGTGCCGGTGCATTTTTCCTCATGTGCACGCGTTGCCGCATATACGAGTTGGTAAATCCTTCTGTTTTGAACACAAGTTGTAGGTACGGATCAAATCCATCGTCTCAAGAATGCGCCCCAAAAATTGATCTGGCTTCAAAACACCGGATCAAAGTGCATGCCACGGCGCGCAATGTAACCTTATTTTTTCTTCAATTCTTCTTCATCTGATCAACCGCAAGTTTCTCGATCCCTGAAGAGATCCCTCCAAGAACTCAACACCACCGTGCGCAAGCCCCACGGTGGGCGCCAACTATCGTGGATTTGTCACGGCAGATGTCCTAGTGTGAGGACTTAGTCGTGAGGCCAGCGCATCTATGTGGTAGCTTGAGAGGGGTTGATCGGGACGAGAGACGCGAGGCAGATCATCACACAAGACAAGGATTTAGACAGCTTCGGGCCCCGGGAAACATCATCCGGAATAGCACTACATGTTGTTTGTGGCTAGGTCTCATTATCATCACAAGAGAGTCGCCGCATAAACCGGCTCCCGCTTTGTGTCTAGCCCTATATATTGTTTCTTGTTGCTTGTCCCTCTTTGGGGAGCCCTGCCCCTCCTTATATAAGTTGAAGGGGCGGGTTACATGACTAGTCCTAGTAGCATTAGGATTATATTATTTACAAGTGGAGTCCTAGTCATGCTTCCTTTGTAGGAGAATATTCCTTATGTCTTCCTCTTAAGCCGGCCCACCATAACATGAGCCGGCCTTCTGGGCCTTGGGCCTTGTCATCCATCTGAAACGCTCGTCGGGTCACCAATGAGTCTTCAGGCTCGTGCGTCTTCACACCAGTGAACCGCCAGACACATGAGTCGTCAATCTTCCGGTGGGTTGCCAATGAAACGCCAAGTCCGGCTGGGTCATATATTCGGCCGGGTCATACCGCGGGGTATATCCCCGACATGAAGGGTTGCTGAGTGGAACATAGAGCTATAGGCGTTCCAGCTGCAGTTCAGCACCACCAGAGTCATCAAGGGGCATGGCCCTTGCTGACTTCGTGGCAGACTGGACCGACGCCCCGGACTGAGGGATGGGCGAGGACCATTCCCTCACGCCTGGGGATGAAGCACCAGATGGTTGGGTCATGTAAACTCCGATGGCGCGTTCGCGCATCAGGGTGCGGGGACTGGAGTTGTGATCATCTCACCTACCCAGGACAAGCTCCACTATGTTGTGCAACTCTGCTTCCAGCATGGTGAAAAGGTCTCCAACAACATCGCCGAGTACTAGGGCCTACTCGCTGGCCTCAGGGCTGCGGCGGCTCTGGGGGTCAGGTGCCTCACCATCAAGGGCAACTCCCAGCTCCTCGTCAACTTCTCCAACAAGGTGTACAAGCCAAAGAATGAGCACATGGAAGCATACCTCAAAGAGGTATGCAAAAATTACAAACGATTCCTGAGCTTGGAATTGCAGCATGTACCGCGAGGCATGAACCAGGAGGCGGATACATCGCCAAGAGGGCGTCCAAGGGCGACCCCTAGAAGCCCGGCATCTTTGAAGAGCGGCTCTTCAAGCCGTCGGCGGCTCCCCCCTGCAGGACTAACACTGCTTCGGGAGGAGCTGCCCATGGCACCTCCTCGGGCGCCCCAGCCTGCGGCCTGACCTTGGGGGCCCGCCTGCTCCTTGCGCTCGAGCCTCTGGACGGGTGATGGACCAAGGAATTCAAGGTGTACCTGCTCCAATGCGCCTTGCCAGAGAAGGACGAAGATGCAAAACACGTGGCCCGCTAGGCCACTACATACTGCACCCAGGAGGGCGAGCTCTACCGAAGGCGCCCAAACGACGTCTCTCTATGGTGCATCTCCAAGGAGCATGGGTGCGAGCTGCTGGCAGATATCCACAGCGGGGACTGCGGGCACCACTCTTCGTCACGCACCCGCGTGGGCAAGGCGTTTCACTATGGGTTCTACTGGCCCATGATGCTCAACGACGCCACTGAGCTGGTGAGATCTTGCGAGGCATGTTAGTTCCATGCCAAAGAGATCCACCAGCCCGCTCAGGGCCTCCAGACCATCCTGCACTCATGGCCGTTCATGGTTTGGGGGCTAGATATCCTGGGCCTCTTTCCTTGAGCAACCGGAGACTATCGCTACCTCTATGTCGCCATCGACAAGTTCATCAAATGGGCGAAGGAGGAGTCCGTCCGCACCATCCCAGCTGGCTCGGCCATCAAATTCATCAAAGGCCTCGTGAGCCATTTCGGGGTCCCCAACTGCATCATCACTGATAATGGTTCTCATATCACAAGCAATCTTTTCAAAACATATTGTGCTAACCTTGGAACACAGACATGCTACGCTTTGGTGGATGCGCTCCTGAGGGGCCTCAGGGCAAGGAGCTTTAAGAAGAAACTTGAGGCCTGTGGCAAGGGCTGGCTCGATGAGCTCCAGTCCGTGATGTGGTCCATCCGTACCACTGCGACCAAGCCCACGGGCGGGACCCCGTTCTTCCTCGTCCACGGACCTGAGGCGGTCCTCCCTCATGAGGTCAAGCATCGCTCCCCACGGGTCTTGGTGTTTGACGAGGCACGCCAGGATGCCTCGCATGGGATGGACCATGTGTTGGGGGAGTTGCGTCGCCGTCAAGCCTTGCTCCGTGCAGCGAGGTACCAGCAGGCGCTGCGGCGGTATTACTGCCGGAGCATCCACTCCAAGACCCTCAAGGTCGGTGACCTCATCTTGAAGCGGGTGCTCTCTAGGGAGGGACTTCACAAGCTATCACATATGTGGGAGGGCCCGTTTAGGATTGCCCGTGTCTCCAGGCCTGGCGCCGCGCGCTTGGAGATGCAGGACGGGGTCCCAATCCAGAATGCCTAGAACATCCAACATCTCTGGAAGTTCTATCCGTGATCAAGGTCTCCGGTCGTGACACTCTCACGTAATAATGAGTTGGGGCTGTAGACGCCCCGGAGTCTCCTGAGCGCCGCCCCTGGGCCTCACGGGGGCTCCCACCTACGTCCTAGTGGAGGCCCCATGCTCCGCGCTAGTGGGAAGACAAGAATACTAGTATAGGTGTCGGGCAACGTTGTTCTCTTGCTTGCTTTCTGTAGCTAGTTTGCAACTTTCTGAATGAAATTTGAAGTTCTCGCGTCTCCTGTTTTGAGGGTTGGGAAATTTTTTCTCCTCGTAGTGTTCACTCTTCCAGGTCTCGGATTAGGGAGAACGACAGTTGCCCATCGCTCTTCCTCGCACGTCACGCACGCGGGGGCTGGGCATGGTGTGTGCGCTCGGGCTCGCCCGCGAACACACATCGCCAAAGCCTCAGTGCCCTAGCCTTTGGCATCTTTTTCCTCGCGCGACACTCTTGAAAAATCTTATGGGCACACGCGTCCTCTTGAGTCCGTGCCTTCGGGCATCGCAACGTGACGTACTAGCGGCGACCAGCACACACCCAAGGGCTCGCATGATGTGAGGCACCCCCGGAGGTCTGACCTCCCGGCGTCTCCTAACCCTGTAGACACAAGGTTCCTCCTGAGGCACCCCCGGAGGTCTGGCCTCCGAAGGTCTCCTAACCCTGCAGCCACAAGGTGCCTCCTGAGGCTTGTCGACTTTTGAATCTACAAGAAAGAATCCCTTGGAGAACCTACCCGGAATAAGAGACGTGCAGGAAATCGAAGCCCTAGAGAGGCACGCCCTTGCAGCATGGGAGTCCACCACAGGAACATTAAGCTAAGTCACCTCGATCACAATCAGTAGTAGCAAGGACATCATGACATAATGCAAAAGTGATAACATAACATAATGGCACAAGCACCCATGGTACATTACACGCCCTGACAGGGCCTTCTACCTTTTTGATGCAAGGGAGGGAAAGAAACAAAAGCAGCCGCGCGAATACAACGGCTCCTGAGGCCTGGCACCAGCAGCGCCCAAGCTCAGTCGGAATCTTCCTCCTGCTTCACCGGGGCGCACTGGTGAGGCGGCTCATCACCCTCCCCGGACCGAGCCCGACGGCGCGGCCGCTCATCGTAGTCATCGTCGCTCGTGCTCTCCCCAAAAAAGGAGCCGCCGTCGCTGGAGGCAACGCGACCGTTGCCAAGGGCAAGCTCACCACCAGCGGTGACACCGCTACTTCGGTCCTCATCATCGTCACCGTCGTCATCGATGTTGCTGTCTGGGCAGCACCCCAGGCGCCAGCCATCTTTCCCGAAGACCCTGACGTAGAGGGTCGCGGCACCGTCATACCTGAAGTGGAGGGTGCACCTCCCATGCAAGCCCAGTGTGTGGGCGAATGGCTGTCACCCGCGGTTCAGGAACACATTGCCAGCAGCGGTAACCTCGACCTACACCCATCAGGCCTTAATGCAGCAGCTAACAGCCTGCAGCCAGAGACCGCCGGGTCCCCCGGCCGACAGCGCGCTCGCGAAGAAGCATAAAAGCTGGAACCAGATTGCCGCGGGCCTCTTCGACCACAAAACGAACTCCGGGAGCATGACGGCCGAGTGGGAGCACGGACACTGTGGCCGAGCGACTGCCACACGCCTTCCCCCATCACAGGGGCCGCCCTGGCCGCGGCAACCTCCGCCATGTGAAGAAGCACCCCCGCGGCTTCCAGAGGTTGTGCCAGCCTTCGAAGGGGTGCGTCCACGCCCATGGGGAGCCACTGATCGGTCCATTTTGCATCATATTTACCTATTGTCATTTATATAGTTTTTTATGTATAATAATGCTTTTTGGAGTATTTCTAATGCCTTTTCTCTCGTAATATGCAAGTTACACACAAAGAGGGACAATAACAGTAGCTAGAATTCTGGACCTAAAAAAGCTACGTCAGGCTACCTATTATGCACAACTCGAAATGAGCTGAAACTTTACGGGGATTTTTTATCGAATATGTAAGAAATATTGGAGCCAATAAGTACCAGAGGGGGCTACCAGGTGAGCATAACCCACTTGGGCACACCGGGAGGCCTAGGAGGGCCCTGGTGGGTTGTGCCCACCTCGACCCACCTTCGGTGCCCCTCTTCTAGTATATAAGTCATTTTGACCTAGAAAAAATAAGGAGAGGACATTTGGGACGGAGCACTGCCGTCTCAAGGCGGAACTTGGGTAGGTGCAATTTTGCCCTCTGGCGGAGCGATTCCACTCGGGGAACTTCCCTCCCGGAGGGGGAAATCATCAACATCACCAACAACTCTCCCATCGTCATCTTGCCCGGCGCTCAGCACGAACTCGATGAGCGTCAGCCATGAGAACGGCGGAACAGCAGAGGAACAACGGACAGAAGAGAGGCTTCAACACGCCCCTACCCGGCGCACCAAATGTCGGATTCAGGGCTCCGCGGACCCAAGAAAAGGTTCGAACTCTGGGGCGTGTGCGAAGAACTCAACCTCTCCAGCCAGCCAACTCGTCGCTCTCACGGCCTAGCTAGACGAACGGGAAAGTAAAGAGACATGGCAGTTTACCCAGGTTCGGGCCACCTTCTGGTGTAAGACCCTACTCCTGCTTTGGGGTGGATTCACTACAAAAAAATACACTTCCGTGATGATACGTGTTTGTCATAGTAGGTCACGTTTTCTGTCAGGCATGTGCATCCATGATGATTTTATGATAGAATCAAGATAGTCATATGTGTGTTGTCGTAGAAGTGTTCCATGACATTACCAAAATTACCATCATAGAAGTATCCACTTCCATCACGATAAATCGCGCGTCATAGAAGTGCTTTCTTCAAGGGTGACCGACACGTGGCATCCACCGCAATGGGTCGCTGTTAAGCTATCGGGTTCTGGTTTGGATCCGATAACCCATTAACAGGCCCAACCAATGGGGATTTTCCGCGTGTAAAGTTATCGTTGACTATAACAACCATGTGTCAGCACCCGAAAAGGAAAGATGTCAACCACCCAATGTACAGGAGGCGCCTATGATACATCGACACGTGGCAAGGCCCAACAGCGGCCCATTTAGGTAAAAAAGGTTGGCCCAGTCAAAATTAGCAGGCTGGCCCATTAACGGTTTGCTTGCAGACGGCCCATTTGAAGTTAAGGACCATACGGCTATTGTCAAATTGGGCCATCAACGGCCTGTTCTAAACTTGTCATCATCACAGCCTATGGTCACTTCTGGCCCATTAACAGTCCACTAAGTATTTGGGCCGAAATATGGCCCAGTGTATTTCCGGCCTATTGAAGGTCCTGCTTCATTTGGGCCAATTTTCTGGCCCTTGAAACTTTCGGCCCATAAACGACCATGAAGGATTTGGGTCATATTCGGCCATGTGTGACATTTGGCCTGTTAGAGGCCCACTGTAGATTTGGACCATTTCCAGCCTATTGTGATTTTCAGCCTATTAACGTTAGACGAAATCCATGGGCCATATGTGGCCCAACGTCACATCGGGCCTATTAACGGCCCATATAAAACTGGTACTAATCAAGCCCGACCGAACTTTCGGCCTGTTAAAGGCCCAAGTAGTAGGTCAGCGCATTTACGGCCCGTCTGAATTTCGGCCTGTGAACGATCCGCATTGTAAATGGGCCACCACTACCTGAGATACACGCCTGCTAATGACCAGTGGGTTATTAGGCACAATCAGGGCCCAATCTCACTTTTGGCCTATTAAAGGCCCATGTTATTTATGGGCTCGAGATATTTACACATGTTAACGACCTATGGTCACTGAGGGCCCAAATTATGTTTAGGCCCATTAAAGGCCCACTAGGTGCATAGGCCTACCAAAAATATGAAAGCTTATGCTGATTTAGGCCCAAATATTTTTAGTGGGCAACATGCAAATTACGGCCCATAACTATTTTTAGCCCAATTGGAATGGGCCTAACTAATGTTGGCACGTTGGGTTCCTACGAAGCTTTCGGCCGAATACATGACTAAGATAAACCTACACTATACAAAAATAGCATCATAATTTCTACAGCCTTTGGTAGCACAATAAATGTTGTATCACAACAAAATAAATTCTAGCCATACAACAAAAGGCTTGTTGGCATAAAGTTTACAGTCCTTGCAGATAAAAAACCATCAGATGTATAGAAGCACAGATCATTTGACCTGAGTGCTAATGTTTCAGAATGTAGAATCTGATAGAGCAGCATGATCATCCCCTTTTTTCCCCATAGCTCTTGAACAATAAAGCAAATGTCTGATGTTCCGGTTTCAAAACCATTCATATCTTGACGACATTTGTCAACCACTATTCTTTTTTATGAAACGACGTCCATTAGGGATTGGACTTGTGTCTGGAGCATAGATATATCACTCTATCTAGCCGGAAGATTTTGTTCAGTAGGCAATTTGGTTGAGGTTACCTTGACAACCAACCCAGAATTACAAAGGAAGGTGCCTTTTGCACTGCTAATGGAGAGATACTGACGCACTGTGGCAAGAGGTGACATTGTTCTTGTGGTAGCCTCGTCACCTTCAGGTGGTTGTGGTTGTTGAATCATTTGTTCCATAGTTGGCTGAAAGTTTGAACTTGTAGAATAGTGTACCAGATAAGTCACTAATGAGACAAAAACAAACAAAGTAGGTTTCACATTTATACATAACTTATTTTGGTGAACTACTGTAATACATTAGCATGTATTGTAGTGCCAACTACATAATAAAATCACTTTCGGAACATATCTCCATGTAGAATGCATACTGTATTGTCTATTTCCTCACATTTGTTGACATGTAACGGTAAAGAGACATGGTTTAAAGTAGGCTAAACACAGTATGACATCATTCATATCATGGGCAAACAGATATAAAAAACAGGCTATTGTATCATTGTGTGGGCACGTGAACAACACAACTAAGTTACAGATCAAGTCCAGAAGAATATCCTTCATCTCTTTTAAATCGTGTAAGGTGAAATGATACATTAAGTGAACATAGTAACTGACTTTGGCTGCAAACCAAGTAGCTAAATGAACACGTCACGGTAACAAGCCATTCAAAGGAAGGAGGAGTAAGGACTTACAATAGTGGCTTGAACTGGTGTGCTCATGCCCATCATCTTTCTGGTGTGGCAATCCTTCAAGATTTGCACTGCATTTGGTTCAGGTTCTTTTTGGTCCGCACGGGCTTTCCTCTGTACTTGGAACAAGTCAATATAGGTACGATAATATGGCACAGAAAAAGAAGGAATTAGCAGCTATTTACAAGATCCTCAGAGTGTGCAATATAGCTATGAGATCCTGTTGTCTGTTGGAATTTCACTTTAGAACGGTTGGTCTTGTTCTTCAAATAGTTAGCCTGGAAGTATATACACTTGTAAGACACATACATAAATACAAGTTCAATATGTGATCTGATCAAATACATATACCATAACTGATACTTTGGATTAGACCAGTGTTTAACAAGGGTTGTCCAGTCTTCATCTGTAATATATTCCACTGGAGATGTTTGGGCGATTTCATTGTTAGACTTGCCTTCAAAGTGAGTTCTTCTAAGGTGATACCAATACTATCGCAGAGCAGACTAAAAAACATGAGTGCATGCTTGTTCAGTTGCATCATATTTTGGATCCAACTTGAACCTCATCTATTGAAAAAAGAATGTGAGTCTTATTAGGAGGAAGCTAGAAAGTATGGGACATAGCAAGACAATATTACAAATTGTGATGAATAGCATTACTTACGGATGAATGGTCAAGGAAGGTGTTAAACTCGGTATCGTCTTTCTCACTCCTATATTGGATCCACGTTGGGAGGATACGTGCATGACACCTAATGGCAATGGCTGCCTCTGATACTAACTTGGCTGACTCTGTAGCATCATGTGGCCTTTTGAAACCTGCCTCAAAATGGATCTCCATTCTTCCTTCTTTAGATTTTGTTAATCTGTCAAGCATTATCCCTAATGTCTGTTTCCGCTAGCGTTATGGTGCTAGTTCAACAACGAATATGGAAAGTGTTAGTGCACATCAAACTGTGAGAGTACATATAAAGGAGCATGCAACTGCAACTTGACTCGGTTAGGTACTGTCACAGGAAACCACGGCCACCTATGGGACAAAGGGTCCCTTGTTGTTTCGGCGGGGGGATGGCATGTTGCACAAAGAGCAGAGGGGCGTGGGGCTGCATGACAGAGATCACACGGGTAATTTTTACCCAGGTTCGGGCCGCTGTGAGGTGTAAAACCCTACTCCTGCTTTGGTGGATTGATGGTGGAAAAATGGTGGTGGTCATAGCCCGTTTGCCCGGCAGGGTTGCCTCATTGTGAAACGGCTACGTGTATATGAAATGTGAGGGGTGGATTCATAAAAGAGGGTCCAACCCTTTCAAAGGTTACCTCGGGCCTCCTTTTATAGACTAAGGGGTCACCACAGTGGCAAATTAGTCATTATGCACTGATAAGATAGCAAACAATGCTATCATACCTAACTCTAGAGGCTGACAGAGCGCATTAAATGTGCCACTCAATGTCACATCATCACTTGCCCAGCAAGCCTTTGCGAGGCTGTTTTGCCAGCTTTGCCCCTGCTCGCTTGACACATCGCAGGACGGGTGTCGTCTGTAGGTATTTCCTGTAGAAAGAGGTGGCCATGTGGCGAATGGCTGCCACTTAGTTACATTGCGGCTTGACACCGCACTGATCGACGACGTGCGTCGTGGTGAAGTGGTTTGGTTAGGTGGCGCTATCTTCGCGAGTCCCGGCAGGCCCTGTCGGGGCGTCTTGGAGGTTTTCTTCCAGGGGGACCCCGTCCTCCCGAGGCTCGCCTACCCGGCAAGGGAGGCTTTTCTCCTGGTAGTTTATTATTTCTCTGGCTTGGTCTTCTTGATCTACATGTTGGTCCTGTGAAGATCTTCATCTCTTGTACTTTGGCCTGATGGTGCTATAATGTTGCTCCCATGTCTGTGTACAGTCTAGGCAACAGACCCAGGGTTTGTTGCACCGACAGAAGCCCTGGGCCTGCCCCGAACGCGTTGCGGAGCATCGTCGGGGTAGGCCCTAATAAGTGCACATGCAGGGCCGTGGAAGAGGCTGGCCTCTTGAGGTCTTTGCTTCTTCATTAGTCTTGAGCCCGGGACAGTTTCTGGTTTTTCCATGCATCATGTAAATCCAATCATGGTGGGGACCTTCTTGTAATGGCCCGTGAATGACTTTAATGCACGGGGTAGAAAATGCTAATTCACTCTTCCCACCATGCCCTTACGCTTAGCCACGTATGCCACATGCATCATGCGGGGTAGCTAGTGGAGGCGCGTGGTGCGAGAGAGCATCAAGGCGAGGGCCCGGTCTTCTTGAATTGGCGGAGAAGGGTGATGGTCTCTCGCTAAGGAAGCAGCTCCCCTCCTCGGCCCGCCCATAAAAGGAGGGCGTGGGGAGAGCGGAGTCATCCATCTTTGCATCCCTTCTCCTCCATTTTCTGCCTCCTACTAGTCATGTTGAAGAGAAGAGCCCAGGGCCAGGCCCCGGGCTCTAGTTTAGAGCTTCGCATGGACACAAGGGGCATACTCAGGCGGCATAGTGATAACACCGGAGGTGGCGACTTTGGTGTGCTCGTCGCCGGGTCGCCCGTAGCCTTGATTCTAGTGAGAGGGGACACGAATGTCACCAGGCTGAGGCTTGTAGTAGGCATGGGGCGTGGTAGTCGGTCGCTGCCCATTCTTTCTTCCTTTGCGGCGCTGGGAAGGGGTCACTGAAAGGGTTTGCTGCCAGCAAAGGCGAACCTGACTCCCTCTGGGTGCCATCCTCTTGCCGTGTAGGAGGGATTTTGCTCCCATACACGTCTTCGGAACATGCGGTGGTTTCTGATGTCAGAGCCATTGGGGACAACCATGCTCTTTGTGGGATAAACCTAAGAGCATGGTGTCCGGCGCGGCTATAGTGCTGAGGTCTTCGGGTGGCAGTGATACACATGGCAACGGCAACCCACAGCGCGTGAAGAATGGGGACGACCGTTCCAACTAGTCGTGTTTGCCGGTGACTCCGTGTCCCCCATCTGGTCCTCCGGCAGTGTCACCATCCGTGCCTGCCCTCTGGTTTCTTGCTCCTTGATGAGAAGCAGTGCCATCCTGATCCTGGGGAGGCGCCGAATCCCAGCTGGGTCCACCTCCGGCCTCCTCGACCTCTTCCTGATGGATATGGACAAGGGCAAAGGCATCACGGGGCACTTATCTTTTTCAATCTTAAGTCGGTAGGTAGTTGCCAAATTTTAGTTCAAATAATGTAACCTCTCGAGTCCATGTCTTTGTTCTGTAAGGTTTGCACTTGTTTGATCAGCATATTAATGAAAAAGATGAACCTTGTCGGGAACTCGTGCATGTATACATCCATGCAAAGGTGGAATGCATCTTTACTTTAAATAAACGAGTTTTCCCTAGTAGGCTATCCTGTCGATACCCTTTTATTTTGTTGCCGGAGAACTGAGCCTACGGAGCATAATTAAAGGGACCAGCCCCCCGCCAATCTCTTTTCACCAAAGGCCACTGTGACCATCCTGGCTGAAGCAACGTTCGAGTGCAGGATTGGGAGCACCTAAGTTTCAAAGAACGGCGAGGTTTTCTAATGCACAAGTTTCATCTTACAAAACACTTATGGACAAGAGGTAGAACTTATCTGTTTGGCTTGTCGGAGATCGCAGTGCTGGTTCATCTTCCCAACTCCCGGTAGTGGCCAAGCTCACGGTAGGAACCTGGAGCCTTATGCAGATGGGAATGATGTAAGATGCGACCTTATCTACATGCATATGTAATGCTCTTGAAATGCTCATGCATGCATGCAACTTGTCGGGGGGCCCAGCGCTTCGTTTATTTATCTGTTCCTTAGCGCCTGCGCATGGCTTTGTACAAGGGGTTACATGCAACTGAGGTAGGGCATGTACAACAGGGTGGCTGCTGGGCAGGGCCCGACAGCCGTGCCTTACGGGTAGAACTTGTGGAGATGCTCAATATTCCATGAGTTTTGCAATTGAATGACATCTCCGGTCTCCAGATGGATTGCGCCAGGTCTAGTGACTCGAACTACCCGGTAAGGGCCTCCCCACTTTGGTGTCAACTTGTTTGTACCCTTGCTAGACTCAACGCGCTTAAGGACAAGTTCGCCTTCCTCAAAACACTAGGCATGAACCCTGCGGCTGTGGTAGCAATGCGGGGCTTGCTGATAGTGTGCAGCACGTGTAGCAGCTCGGAGACGGTTCTCCTCGAGTAGCACAGCATCGTCACACCGGTGCTGATCTTGCACTACTTCATCATAGGCAAGCACTCGAGGTGACCCGTAAATGAGTTCCGTGGGGACAACTTCTTTTGCCCCATAGACTAGGGAGAAGGGAGTCTGCCCGGTAGCTTGATTTTGTGTCGTTCTAAGGGACCAGAGAACTACCGGCAGCTCATCGATCCACCGTCTATCGTGCCTCTGCAGCATATCAAAGGTTCTTGTCTTGATTCCTCGCAGCACTTTAGTGTTTGCCCTCTCAGCTTGCCCATTTCTTCTGGGATGCACGACAGAGGCAAATGAGATCCTGATTTCGAGGGCATGAACATATTGCATCAAGGCGCAGCTCGTGAACTGGGTGCCGTTGTCGGTAATGATCCTTGCTGGGACTCCAAAATGACACACCAATTCTTTCAAGAACTTGATAGCTGACTAAGCAATCACCTTTCTCACGGTAGCTAATTCCAGCCACATTTTAAACTTGTTGATAGCGATGAACAAGAATTAAAAGCCCCTGGCAGCTCAAGGGAAAGGGCCGAGGATATCGAGCCCCCATACCGAAAACGACCATGACAAAGGGATTGTCAAAAGAGCTTGTGCAGGAAGGTGGATGTTTTTGGAATGGAACTGGCAGGCTCAACATTTGGTGACTAGCTGAACTACATCTTGGAGGGATGTGGTCCAATAGCGTCCTTGCTGGAATGCTTTCCCAACTAATGCCCTTGATCCAATGTGGGAGTCACACATGCCTTTGTGTATCTCAGCCACCAGTTCCTTTCCTTCTTCCCGATAGATGCACTTCAATTTCACACCGTTGAGCCTCCTTCTGTATAGAGTGTCATCAACAAACTGATACATACTGGCCCTCTCGGCTACTCTTTCAGCTTCATCTTGGTCATCGGGAAGTTCTGCGGTTTGGCAAAAATGGACTATGTGCCTTGCCCAAGTTAGAGCCTGGGGCTCGGCAACAAGGACTATCGGTACCACAACTGCGGGGGCATGTTCGTCCTTCACGGGGACCATAGGCCCGTCTGGAGGGTGCGGTCTAGCAAGTGATGGGGAGTTGTTTCTGGTAGGGTCCCTACCAGGAACCTCGGGAGGCTCTACCGGGAGAGGCTTACCGGTGTCCATCTTTCTTCTTTTCTGGGCCATTGTTGCTAGGGATACGGAGGGCTGAGTAAGTGGTGAACAAAAGCTCATGGTTCCATAGGAAGCTTCTGAGCAACACACTTTGACAGATGATCAGTTATGTTGTTTCCGCACGGGGTACGTGCTCTGTTTCCATTTGTCGAAGTGCTCCTCCAATCTTCTCACTTCCTCAACGTAGGCCTCCATCAATGGACTTTGGCAATCCTTGTTGACTTGTATCACCATAAGCTGTGAATCTCCTAGAATGATCAGCTTCTTGATTCCCAATTCTGCGGCAATCCTGAGCTCGGCAAGGAGCCCTTCATACTCTGTCGTATTGTTGGTTGCCTCTTCCCATGCAAAGTGCATCTGGATGACGTATTTCAAGTGCTCCTCGGAGGGGGCAACAAGAAACATGCTAGCCCCTTCACCTTGTAGGGAAAAGGCACCATCAAAATACATGATCCATTCTTGGGGCACTTTCTTGCTGGGGATAACTGTTTCTATCACTTCCTCATCAGGGGTTGGTGTCCATTTTGCAAAAAAACTCTGCCAACGCCTTGTTCTGAATTGTTGATGTGATCTCAAACTTCAGGCCAAACCTGGATAACTCCAAAGCCGACTCCACTATTCTGGCGGTAGCCTCAGGGTTTTGGAGTATCCTTTGCAAGAGAAAACGAGTGACGACCGTGATCCCATGGGCTTGGAAGTAGTGGCGCACTCTCCTTGAGGCTATTATGAGACCAAAGATCAAGTTTTGCACACTAGAGTACCTCGGTCTACGTCCTTGTAGCAGGGAACTGATGAAGTATACTGGGTGCTGCACCACTTTCCTCTTTGACGTGTCCTTGGGGTTGCCCTCACTATCGTGCTCTTTTCTGCCCTGATCCTTATCTGGCTCTGTCGGGCCTTGCTCACTTTCTACTTCTCCCACTTCCTGATGTGCCACTAAGGCTGCACTGACCACTTGATTGGTTGCCACCAAGTATAGCAACAATGGATCTTCTGGTTTGGGGGCAACCAAGGTGGGCACAAATGATAAGTAGGCCTTCAACTCTTTCAAAGCTGCATCAGCTTCTGGGGTCCACTTCATGGGCCCTTCCTTCTTCAGGATTTTGAAGAACGGCAGGGCGTGCTCGGCAGACTTGGAAATGAATCTTCTTAGCGCGGCAACGCACCCTGTCAGACACCTCACATCCTTGACTGTCTTGGGAGCGTGGATTTGCTCGATAGCTTTCATCTTGTTAGGGTTGGCTTCGATCCCGCGATGGGATACAAAGAACCCAAGTAGCTTGCCGGAGGGAACGCCAAACACACACTTCTCTGGGTTGAGCTTCAAGTTGATCTTGCACATATTAGCAAATGTCTCCTTCAAATCCTGGATGAGGATTGCTCTGTCCTTGGTCTTGACAACAATATCATCCATATAAGCCTCAATGTTTCTATGCAGCTGTGGCTCAAAACCAATTTGGACTATCCTTGCAAAAGTAGACCTAACACTCTTTAATTCGAATGGCATGCGGACAAAACAGTACGTACTAGATGGGGTGATGAAAAAAGTATTCTCTTCATCTTCTTTGGACATGAAGATTTGGTGATATCTAGAATATGCATCCAACAAGAAGAGCAAATCGCAGCTTGAAGTGGAATCCACAATCTGATCGATGCGCGATAGGGGAAATGGGTCCTTCGGGCAAGCCTTGTTGACATATGAGAAATCTATGCAAAGCCTCCATTTCCCGTTACCCTTGCGAACGACCGCTGAATTTGCTAACCATCTTGGATGTAGCACTCCTCTGACCAAACTAGCCGCTTCAAGCTTCTTAATCTCCTCTGCAATAAACTGCTGCCGCTCCAAGGCCTGCTTCCGAACTTTCTGCTTGACAGGTCGGGCATGTGGGCAGACAACAAGGTGGTGCTCAATTACCTTTCTGGGAACACCGGGGATATCAGATGGTTGCCAGGCAAACACATCGATATTCGCCCGCAGGAAGGCAACGAGCGTGCTTTCCTATTTGTCATGAAGGGTGGCACCGATGGTGAAGGTACCATCAATGCCAGCCAGCCCTGCTGGGACCTTCTTCACATGTGGTGCAGCAACCTTAGATCTCTTGATGTTGGAACTCTCCGAAAAGTCATCAACAGGCGTAGCACGCTCCGAAGAGGTACGCTTCCCGGATTCCTTGCTAGCGTCCCTGCTATCCTTCTTCTTTCCTCTGTTCTCCTTGGTGGGAACTGCTGCCACCGCTGCCTCTGCGGCGAGTTCATCCTGGTACATCTTATCCACGCGTCATTATCATCTGATGGGATGGAAATGACTCCTAACGGCCCGGGAATCATCAAGGTGTTGTAGGCATAGTGGGATGCCACCATGAATTTAGCCAGAGCTGGGCGTCCAAGGATCCCATTATATGGTAGGGGGAGGCCGACAACATCCAACACAATTTTCTCAGTCCGATAGTTCAGTTCTCCCCCAAATGTCATGGGCAACGTGATCTTCCCCTTAGGATGACTCCTGCCAGGATTAACTCCTTATAACATCCCAGTGACCTTTAGCTCTTCCTCTACTATCTAAAGTTTGCTAATGACCTTTGGGGAAATCAGATTCAACCTGGCCCCACCGTCAACCAACATCTTTGTGACCTTGAGGTTGCGAATTGTTGGTGAGCCCAACAATGGCAAACATCATACTACAGTGGTACGGTCAGGATAGTCCTCTTCGTCAAAGATGATGGGCGTTCATGACCATTTGAGCGGCTTCCGAGCCTCTGCCGCTGGCTCCACGGAATTGACCTCACGTGCCCACCGTTTGAGTTGGCAGTGAGAGGAGTGCAAGGATGCACCCCCGTCAATGCACAGGCCGTCAGTGGCCTTCTGGACCTCTTGCTCACTGGTTTCCTCTCCATCACTCTCATCATTGCAAGCTTCCTTCTCTCGACCCCTGGAGGTTTTTCCTTGGTTCCGGAAGGGTTTGCCTGGGCGGTTTGCTTCACTGCTTGGGCCCTTCCCGCCAGCGACATTCTGACCTTTTTCCTTATCACGCTTCTCATATTCTGCTCTCTGCCTCTTGACAAGCTGCTCGACCTGATGACACTCTTGAAGATTGTGGCCCTTCGTCCGATGAATCTTGTAGTACGTCCCATTGCCTTTCCCAGCCTTCTCAGCAGCCGCAGCCTCCCGGCAGTCAGCGCACATGGCAGCTTCGCTGTCGGGGGCTTCGCCTCTAGCCTTCTTCCCAGTACTAAGTGTGCCCGATCCTTCGACAGTCATCACTGCCTTATCCTTGTGCCTCTTGCTGTGCTTCTTGCTCTTCTTCTGACTGGTGGATTTGTTGTCATCCTCTGAGTTGACGTTGATGCAATCCTATTCTCCGGGAAGTTTCCTTCCCTCCTCCATCCGAGCACACTTGTCCACCAAGGTGTAAAGCTCCTTCAAAGTCTTGGGCAGTCGCATGTTCATCTTGGAACGAATCCTGCATTTGCACACATTGGATTGGAAGGCAACTATCACAATTGTTGGATGGATATTTGGGATGTTCCTGTGGACTCTGTTGAATCTCTGCAAGTACTTCCGGAGAGTCTCAACTTCTTTCTGCTGGAGAAGCTACAAGTTGCTGGGCCGCCCTGGTTCTTTTTGACCGCCAGTGAAGGCGCCAATGAACTCATGACATAGGTCAGCCCATCATGAAATGGAGTTCTCCGACAGGTGCATCAGTCAAGACCTCACATTGTACTTGAGTGCAAAAGGGAAGTAGTTGGCAAACACCTTCTCATCTCTTCCCCCGGCAGCATGAACAGCGATGGTGTAGATGCTAAAAAACTTTGCCAAGTTTAGTCTCCCATTATACTTCTCGGGTATCTCTGGCTTGAATGTGCGAATGGACAGCCAACGGACTTACCACAGCTCACTGGTAAAGGTGGGGCACCCAACCTCTAAAGGTAGGCACCCGCCAACCTCGAGCGCAGGCTCATCAACGTTGGCACCATCGCACCCAATGGTCTGGCGGTGGTCGTTGCGGCGTCTCTCAATGATGACGCGCGCGTCTCCCCTCCTCTTGTCCTTCGGGGCTCGCCGTTGGCTTGGACGTGCTCGAGGGTCAGGAGAGGCCATCGAGACATCATCAGGTTCTTGGTTTTGCCGTGCTTGCGCTGGTTGCCGTGGTGGGGACTATACCATGGGGGTGGCCCCTTCCGTACAACCAGTAGCGCGAGCCATCATCATCACCTGGGGAGGCTGTGGCAGGCCAGCTTGCTGTGAACCCCCAACATCGGTGAAACCGAGCAGACTCTAGATGGTGGCACGCCACTCGTCCATCTGCTCGGCCACCGGTGGAAACCTTAATAGCAGCTGAGCCTGTGCCATGGCCTCCGTAGCAGTGCTTGGAATGGGCGATGATGATGTGGACCGCACCATCGCTCGGCTCCTGAAGGTGCCAGCAGTGACAGCGCCAGGCCCTCGCTGTTGTGAGGCGGCCATTTGGATGGAATGGTGACATGGTGAAGGAGCTTGAGGGCCACCGGCTCCATTGGGCACAGCGACCTGGTCGACTCGCTCCGGGGGTGGTGCGCGCGCTGCGCTCACGTCCGTCGTGGGGGCGGCCGGAGGGCGGCGATTCGCCCCGGACCAGGTGCCACTACTGTGGGTGTGCCCACCGGCGAGAGGAAGGGGCGCGGACGGGATAACCCCTTCACCCATACCTCCTGGAGCATGGCCATCGGGATGTTGCTGGTGCTGCTCTCCTCCGGTGTCTCCTGCTTCTGCTTCGGCCACCGGGGAGGTGGTGAGGGCGCCGCCTGCTCCGACCATATCCCCAGCAGCATCCACATCCTCGTGCGCCTCCGCACCCCCGTAGAATTGGTGGCTGTGGACGGTGGAGTCTTCGAGGTGGACGGGTGAGCTAAAGCACATGATTTCTTCTTAGGCGCCATTGCCGATGGCACAGTCAAAGATGAAGATGGTGATGAAGATGACATGCTGCTCATGCTTTCAGGTTCGCGCAAGTGATCCCCCTACCCGGCGCTCCAAAGATGTTGCGGGAAACCACGGCCACCTATGGGACCAAGGGTCCCTTGCTAGATCCTCGGGGGGATGGCACGTTGCACAAAGAGCAAAGGAGCATGGGCAGCACGACAGAGATCACACGGGCAATTTTTACCTAGGTTTGGGCCACCATGAGTCGTCAAACCCTACTCCTGCTTCGGTGGATTGATGCTGGAAAAATGGTGGTGGTCATAGCCCGTTTGCCCAGCGGGCACTACTGGAATCAGAAGATTTATCGTCCACCCCATCTTTGTCGTCAGCTAGCGGACGACAAAGAATGGCTTTGCCATCAGCCAGGGGAAAGCCTACGGCAAAGAGGCAGCAAACGACAAAGATGGCTTTGCCATCAGCCAACATTTTGACTCCCGCTAGCTGACGGCAAAGAATCTTCGCCGTCCGCTAGCTGACGGCAAAGAGGATGTTTAGCCCACTGGCTGTTAAGCCCTAATGGCCCCCTCTTTGTAGTCCTCCAGCGGACGGCAAAGCGTCCGTTGCCCTCAGCTTGCGAACGGCAATGGCGACACGGATGACAAAGCTTCAAAATAAGTTAACGGCCTGCGCCCCCACCGTCGCCCTATCTCTTTATCCTCTCCTCTCCGCCCGACCAGCACTGCCGCCGCCCCACCGGCCCACCACCTCTCCGTCGCTGCCCCGTTGCCGCCCCCTC
>NC_041390.1:316341834-316422262 GCF_002162155.2 Triticum dicoccoides
CCCTGAGGAGCGCCACCCATCGTCGTCCCCTCACCGCCCCATCGCCACTGCCCCCTCCCCCATGGTGAGCCCCTGCCACCCCATCTCCTGTTTTTTTTCTATTTTTTAGTTTAGGTTTAATTTGTTTAAGTTAATTAGTTTAGTTAGTTTATATTTTTCTGTTTAGGTTTAATTAGTTTAGGTTATTTAGTGTAATTCGTTTAGGTTTCATTAGTTTAGGTTGTTTAGTTTAGTTAGTTTAGGTTTAATTGGTTTAGGTTTTCTAGTTTAGTTAGTTTAGTTTTAATTAGTCTAGGTTATTTAGTTTAATTAGTTTAGGTTTTTTAGTTTAGTTAGTTTAGGTTATTTAGTTTAATTAGTTTATGTAGTTTTTTAAGAATAAACAAGAAAGATGAAAAAAAGTAAAAGAAGAAGAGGTGTCGGGGTGTCGTGCCGACGGTCGCCGAGGGGTCGAGGATTTGTCATCCCCACACCGACACCCCGACCCCCTGACCCCGACACCTCGACCCCTCGACCCTCGACATGACACCCCGACAACCCGAACCCTCGACCCTCGACACGACACCACCGACACCCCGACCCCCTGCAAGACACCCCAACCCCCGAGGGTTGCCTATGGTCGAGGGTTGCCGAGGGGCACCCCAACCCCGACACAGCAGCCCGACACGACACCCCCGACACCCCGACCCAGGACACGACACCCCGAGATCCCAACACGGGACCCCCGACACCGACACCCTGATATTAATTAGTTAATGTTATTAGGTATTTAATTTTTTTATTATGTTCATGATGATGATACACACTATTTTTTTATTATGTTTATGTTGTACTAATTTCGTTTACTCTTTGTCATTGCAGGTGTTGATAGATGGTGGGCTTGGGTCAAGAGCTCTCCGAGCATCCTACCTCAGCGCGTGGGAAGGGTGTTGTCATTGCACCCCAGAACCTTCGGAGAGCGCTGGTAGACAGCATGCATACACCCCCCAGCACCTTCAGCGGGCGCTTCTTCTTCGGTCGGGAGAGGAGGTCAGGGGAAGAAGAGAGGTGGGGGTAGAGGTGGACGGGGCGCTGGGAGAGGTAGGAAGGTTGTTTTGCCTTCCTCGCCGCCGCCCCTCGCTGAGTCTCCAAACCATCGGAGTGCTCCGTCTCAGGTGGACTCGTCCGACCTGGACCCGTGTCGGACTCCAGTCCACGAGCCTCGTGTCGACGAGCCTCTGGTCGCCGAGCCTCGGGTCCAAGTGTCTTCCTCCCAGGAGACTCGGGTCCCACAGTGTTCCTCCCAGGAGACTCAGGTCCCACAGTCTTCGTCACAGGTGACTCCGAAGACTAGCGACCATGGTGAAGCTGTCGAGGATACCTTATCTGACAATAGCTACAGCGAGGGCGAGCTGGTTGAGGAGGGCAAGAAGGTCTACCAGCGTGGTGGTACTAAGCTACCGTCCGTGCCGGCAACCCATGACCAGACGTGGTTGATTCAGCCTAACGAGGAGAAGTGAGTGCATTTAGTCTTTTTAAACCTTTTTCCTTCATGTTTGTTCAAAATTAATATCTAATGTGTTGGCCTTGTCATACTGAAGGGGTTGGATACACACAAATGGTGTCCGCAGGTCCAACCAGGTCCTTGGTACTCTAGTCCGGCACCACTTCCCGGGGTGGGTCATGTAGCGACCCGACCCAAATGGATCAAGTCTCTGTGCTTAAGTGTCACCCCTGGAAAGGTATGTTGACACACACAGTACTCGAGAATTTATAACAGAGTGCAACCACATGTAAAAGGTAACGTAAATACTATTACCTCAATCCATATAGCGGAAGTAACAACAGAGTTGTGTAGTCCCAGCAACACCAACGACAAAGTTGAGTGTAGACATTGTTACCCTAATGTATCACTTAATCGTCATATGATTCCTGCAACATGAGACGTTGTAACCGTATAGGTCAGTACATTGAATCTACTGGCAATTTATACCACATAATAATAATGAAAATATCTATCTCTATATGCATATTTGGGTGGTGGAGGCTCTAATTTTAATTTTGCATAAAGCTATTTTTTCGATACAATAAAGGAATACATTTTTATTTTACTACCAAGCTTTTCCTACTATTGAGAAGGTTCCTCCAACTCAATCCCAAAATTACCTAGTAATAATAATAACACAATTCATTGATTAAATAGAGTGATGAGATCAATCAATAATTCACTTCCAGATACACAAAGTTGTCCATAACCGGGGACACGGCTAATCATGATTAGTTTGTACACTCTGTAGAGGTTTGTGCACTTTTCCCCACAAGACTTGATCTCCTCCATTGAATTTCTTGCACTGCCTGATGTTTGAGAACCGGATGATCGAGACATAGTCTTTTCGAAGAGGTCCCCTTAACTGATAGATAGGTCGGTACACCTACAATTCCCCTACATCTCCTAGCCTATCATGGAAAGGTTTCCCACAATTTACTCAACTACGCCAGAGCCCATATTAGCTTGTGGATGCACACGGAAGCGTCTAGGCATGAAATATCGTATGATCCCTTTGAGCCTGCGCGGCATTCCATAGGGTAATCACATGGGTACTCCGGAATTCCCTTGGGCAAGCACTGGTTTCTCCAAGTGCCCGGGCAAGCCACTGGTCTCTCCAGGGTGCCCCAACCATTCCACCGAGATGTGTGTGGATGTTGCCACCTTAAAGTTACCCTTAATTATTATATCTCTCTCATCTTGCATGAATCTCACATACCAATCCCCGTCTACAAGAATGGCTAAGCAATATATGTCATCATGAAAAAAATCTCGGGGTGTTTCAAGGATCATAGGTTCCTACCTCATGAACTACCTAGCAATGCCCCAATTCCCAATCATACTCATGCAAATTTGTAAGGGTGAACTAATGCATAGTAAAAGCTGGGAATAGAAAAGTATGATCAAAGTGTGAACTTGCCTTTTACTGTTGATGAAGATTCTTCGCACTCATAAATCCAGATAGTTCTACTCATCACACTCCGATCAATCTATCATAAGTAAGCAATTTTATCCACACATAAGCAATCACTCAAAGACCAAAAAATGCAAAAGAAGATTGCAAAAACTCAAAAAGAACCAAAGCAAATTATTTTGCAAGATCAGATCCTAATTTCGGTGAAAAAGTGTGGTGATGGCTCAAGATGTTAGATTATGCCTAGGGATTCAATTTGAAAAAGGAATCAATTGAAAAAGCGTTATAGTTTACAAGATATGATAAGTGAAGCTTTGAGTTCAAATTTGAATGTAGGAAGTCAATATGAAAATGTAGGAAAGAGGAATTACTAGATTGAATATAATGGATCAAGTAATTCAACATAGCATTGAATCTGCTTAGAATGTTGTGTAACAACTCTTTGGTGGACTAGTAGAGTAACCGGCTAAGATCAAAATTATATGTTGGAAAGATGACACTAGTTGTGTGAATGGAAAGATTACTTCAATACGAATCCAATGCAGATGGGTTCATCGGAAACGGAGCTACGCATAAAAAGATATGATCAAAAGAAGTTTGAATATGAATCTAAACAAATTTCGAAATTTCAAAGTTGCAGAAAGTTTATTTGATATATTCGCTAGATAGGCAGAATCAAGATGAAAATGTAGGCGTCAGTTTTATCTAATTTGGATGAACGAGTAAAAAATTATGGCTATTTGAAAATTCAGGGCCAAGCTGTTTTACGAAAAAAAGTTACGGCTAAAAGAATTCTAGGTCTAATGTATAGAGTAATTGGTAATCTAGTTATTCAACCATACCAGTCTAGAAATAATAAGCTACAAGGGTATATAAAAAAATACGAAGAAAGATACCTTTATAATGTAGAAAAAAAGACAACTTCAGAGAGAGGAGACAACTTCCAGAATTCCCGCCAGAGTGGAGAAATATATTTTTCTTTAGTGAATCTAGTCAAACCAAAATATTGATTTAACCCGAATCGGATAATTGTTGGAGGCTCTATGGGTCTATATTTATAGGTGAAAAAGAGGTTTAGGGGTTAAAGGCTAGGCAATGTGGGACTAAACATAGATGAACAAATAACACGAAGGGAATCGCATGGGCTAAAAAGCACCATGGGCCGGCCGCGCGCACGCTGTAGTTTTTTTTCAGCCAAAGGAAAAAAGGAAAGGAAAAAAACTGAGAAGGAAATTGCTGGCTGGGCCTGGCCCATGTAGGATAAAAAACTGGGGCACCGCTGCCACTACGCTGCGCATGTGGGCGACATATAGATATGGCATACGCGCATTTTCTTAAATTAAAACAGAAAAAGAAAACTAAATAAGAAAAATAAAATAAAATTTTATATAGATATTATTATATATCAAAAATTTCAGAAAAAGATTTTCTAAAACATGAACATATTTTCAGCAGAAAATAAATTCCACAAAAAATTAAATAAAGCGAACAGTACTAGTGGTTCATTTAAAGACCAAATAAAAATATTTTAAAATACCAAAATGATTTCAAACTCATTTTTCTCTACTTTTCTACTGTATGGAATCATTTTACCCTATTTTCCATATATTTTATTTTTTGGAGAAAAATATTTTGAATAAAAACCAAATAACTCCAAATTGAAAGTGGGTTTCAAAATAACTTCAAAGGGACTTTCAATTTGATTCTTTGAAACTTCCAACTCTCTTTCAAACTCATTAAGTTGCATAAAGTTTCCGAATTTGAAATATTTCCAAATGGAATTCAAATCTTTTTAAAACCCATTTCATTTATTTAAATGGAAGAAGTCATATCATCTTCACTCTAGGGTTTTGTGATGAAATGAATATGAATTCATGCAGATCATAAATGCAAGGTGAATGTTTGGGAAAGTCATTTCATTCCCTCTCATTCAACTTTAAAAAAATCAAATTTCACTCAGTTTCACACAACAAATCACCCAAGCAATCATTGTCACTTAATTAATATAACATTCCAAAAATTAGAATTTTGGGATGTTACAAACCTACCACCCTTAAAATGAATCTCGCACTCGAGATTCAAAGATGCTAGAAAGAAATAGGTTAGGTTCGGGGGTCTCCTCAAAATCCACTGATTGACACAAAGGTCTGGGGTGCTACCACCCTTAGAAACATGGTTACGGTTCCATTAAAAACTCATATACTCCATCCTTATTGTTGATAGGGTCAGTCTTCTGAGATTCTCGGGAAAATTCCTACTCTGGGCTTTTCCGGTAGTGGCACAACCTTTTCCTAAACTCTTGTGTCCTTTCATCTTGGTAAGGTTCTTCCGAGACTGGGTCTTCTTAGCTGACAGGTCTAGCGCTAATACTAAACAACTATCGATATCTCATGGTGGTCATCAATTTATGGTTTCTCCTGCAGGAAATGGGTCTGGGCTTCATTCTCACCGTATGACCGACAGTTGGCAACAACAGCCTTGTACAAGGGAAAATTGTCATACCATTCTAAGGTTCCATTAGGCTTAATATCATCGTCTTTCTACTATAGGTAAGTCACTCCAGATTTACCATCCCATATAGCAAAGGCGAATAATAAGAGTAAGTCGGCATGGTGATCAATCCATTCCACACCCAAATCATTACCTTGTATATGGTTTAGCGAATCTCGCATTCAAACACTCGGTCATCCTCACAAGCATTGCAAAATATGTCTTGTCGACGAACTAGGTTTGGATAAATCCATGGATTCTGCAAGCCAAACAAACATCTATCGTTCCTTCACAAATCTTAGGTTTTGCGTAACTCCTATAAGAACGTCTGTTGATAAAGTTGTAACTTCTTCCAGGATTTTTCCTTCAGCAAGAGTGTGCTTGCTTCTTGTCATGTCCTGGAGCCTATGGGTTATGGTACATCACATCACTTGTAAACCTTGAACCCACCATTCGGGTTCCAACTGATCCTTATTTCAACCTCCATCTTCCTTAGCATTCTTAACTCCATCCAATTATATTGTATCCCTTCCTTCTGTTGGTACAAAACTAAGATGTAATTACTCATCACTGAGTGGTCCATTCCAACGTCTGACATAGCTAATTACTAGCTCTTTTATTCAAGTAATGGTGTTGGGTTCTACCACCCTTAAAATGAAAAACACTAGTTTGTTCGAAATCTTATTCCACGTATCATGATTTCACTCATTGCCTATATTGTAACAACTCAAAAATCCAAATCAATACCAATGATGCTAACTTTATTCATTCTCAAATTATTACAATCTCCTGCATTTCCATTTCATGCCTCAACTTAACACCTCCAAAAAATGTTCCCACTACTACTATATTTCTTTTTATACTCAACTATTTAGCAAAAGCCTCCTTCTCTTTGGGACAATCTCTAGCAAAGTTCCCCGCTTCATTACAACGGAAACATATTACTTCTGACAAGTCTCAAGGTTTCCTTATGATTACATAGCCTCCTTGGGTCCTCGGCTTCATTTTTGGGCAACCGCTGAGGTAGTGCCCTGAATCTTTACACCCGAAACATGTGATATGACTCGGGTCCTTCTTTGTAGAAATTGGGTTATCCTGGAGATACCTTTTGTTTCTCTTCCTGGACTTTTCCGTACCAATTAGGGCTTCTATTTCCTGTGGGTCATACTCTACTTCCACTGTCGGGAATTTTACTAGATCCTCCTTCGGAAAATTCTGGGAGATGTGTCCTTCTTCTCCACATGAATAACATGACTTGGTGCAGGGTTTAATTATGTTTCCTTTGTGTGTGTCCTCGACATCTTCCGTCATTAGAGGTTCTTCTAACATTTCCATGAGGTCTCCTTTCATTGCTTCTTTCTTCTACTGGATGGTTCGTTGTACTATGGGGTAAATGTGACACTGAGCAGGGTAGTGGGTAGTCCCTTCATACAAGAAACAAGTAATCTTCCTTGTTGGGTATTCTTCAGCTAGGTGACTTTCTTCACAATGAGGGCATTCATCCTTGTTTTCTTCATGATTGTGTCCTATTTCTCCACAAAGCATGCATGCACAAGGTTTCTTCATATCATTTCCATAAGACTTCAATTTCTAGGACACAAGAAGAGACCTTAGTAGAGTCAACTTAAATTCTTCTCAAGTAGTTACTCCTTGCCATCCATTGATAGCTTGGTACATCCTCCACCAAGTAGCATCACCCTTTTCAAAGTACCGAAGAACATGTTGGGCCATATCCTTTCTGACTATAGTGTTATTCTTCATGTGATCTCCATGTTCTGAATCCATTGGTCCATCTCCAATTGATTCTTCGGTCCCAAAAATGTGAGTTCATATCGATACACCATTTAATGGGTCAAAGGGTTTTGGGTAAGGACGAGATAAGATTAGAGGGAGAGAGAAAGATACCCCTACAATTAAATGGCACAGCAGCTAAAATATGGAATAACTCCACACATTCATTCAGTTCATTCAATCCTATAGTACTGCCACCCACATAAGTTGGCATGATCGGATACTATAATTACAAAAATGTTTATCTTTATTCACTAATGGTGGGCTATATAGCTAAACTATCTTCTTCATGTCCTAGTTCATGTCTCAACTTGCTTCTTCCGATCATGCTTGATCTTCTCAATTTCTTCTGCCAGATCATCTCCGTTGACGTGAAGTCTCTTGTGACGTCCTTGAATATTCTGGAGTTGCGTTCAAAGCTTCTGGAGTTCAAAATCCTTGGCATCAACCATGATCCTAGTGTCCTTCAATTCCTAACGATTCTTTGGCATCTCGAGGTTTTGCTCCTCCAGCTTGGCTACTTTCAGCTTCTGGGTCCTGAGTTCTTCACGAAATGCTTCCTTGTTGAAAAAAAGGCTTCCAGAGTGTCCATCTGAAAATTCTTGATGTAATACTCCAAATCCTGGTGATACACCGGATGAGGTGAAAACTTCATCTTTTGTTCGTTCGTCAAGGCAATAGGTGCTCCAGTAGCCTTCTGCCATCCAATACTTCAAAGAAAATGCATGCTTAACTCAGCAAGGTGACGATAGCATAAGCGGGCGATAACATCATGGATAATCGTGTTTATGCCCATATCTCTGCCATGAGCTATCATTCCATAGTTGATATATCCTGTCTTGGGGTTTCTTGATGACCAAAAAATTGAGTCTTAACGCTCCATGTTCCGGTCTTTCTCTGGCACACCTTGATCTCGGGTATTGGCAGCTTCAATAGTCTGACAAGTTCCATAATGGTTGCACCACAGGGGAAGTCTTTGCAGTGTTGTCTTTGGTTCATGGAGAAGCTCTTTATATAAAATATGAAGCAAGGACATTCTTCAACAAAGAATTACAGAAGGTGTCGGGGATATACCCCGCGTTATGACCCGGCCGGAAGTATGACCCGGCCGGGCTTGGCGTTTTCATTGGTAACCCACCGTAGTGGCGACTCACGAGCCTGGCGACTCGCGGATGGCCCTAACGGCCGGTCAGATAGAAGACTAGGCCCAAGGCCCAGAAGGCCGACTCATGTTATGGTGGGCCGGTTTACGAGGAAAGCCATAAGGAGTTTTCCCTTAAGGGGGCCAGACTATGATTCCACTTGTAATAGACTAGTCCTAATCCTAATAGGACTCCACATGTAACCCGCCCCTTCAACTTATATAAGCAGG
Source organism: Triticum dicoccoides (assembly GCF_002162155.2). Classification (NCBI taxonomy): domain Eukaryota; kingdom Viridiplantae; phylum Streptophyta; class Magnoliopsida; order Poales; family Poaceae; genus Triticum; species Triticum dicoccoides. The sequence goes on from NC_041390.1 coordinate 316,350,427, forward strand.
GGCAGGGCTCCCCAAAGAGGGAGAAGAAAGAAACAATCTTTAGGGCTAGACGCAAATGGAGAGCCGGCTTATGCGGCGACTCTCTCATGAGCATAATGAGGCCTAGCCACAAACAACATGTAGGGCTATTACCGGATGATGTTTTCCGGGGCCCGAAGTTGTCTAAATCCTTGTCTTGTGTGCTGATCCGCCTCACGTCTCTCGATTCCGACCAACTCCTTCAAGCTACCGCATAGATGCATTGGCCTCACGCCTAAGTCCTCACACTAGGACATCTGCCATGAAAATTCCACGACAGTTGACGCCCACCCTGGGGCTCGCGCACAGTGGTGTTGAGTTCTTGGAGGGATTTCTCCTAGGGGTCGAGGAGCTCGCGAGTTCGTTAGATGAGGAAGAGCCGGCAATTTGTTGTTTTGTGATCGGAAGCATGTCTAACTTCGGAGCCGGCACATGCAATACTGAGATCGAAGGAAATTAGGGCTACGTTTGCGCACCACCGACGTGATCTACAATACGGCGAGGCCAAAAGAAAATCGATGTTCGTTGCTGTGTCAATTTATCAAATCGCCGGGTCACCAATGTTACAATGTGCATGCGTATTCATCCTGACGCTCGTATGTATAGTTGTGTACCCGTGCATCAAGTCCCGAGGCGCATCAATGTACGCTATTGCTGCTGCCCTCACAAGTATGGAGTGTTAGAATTAATGGGCTAGGCCCATAGCAATTTCTGAAATCTCAAAGCCCATGTGTAAAATGGCAAGTGGTGGTGCTAAGTTTAGTCCCACCTTGGAAGTTGAAGAAGAGTTGGACCTCATTATATAGTGGGTTCTCTCTACCACTCTAAGTGATGTGTGAGAAGAGAAAGGGAAAACCACACGCGCGCGCTCGCTCGCCTCGCCTCGCCTGGCCTGGCCTGGCCGGGCCGTGGCGAGGCGAGGCGAGGCGGCGCGTACATGTGACATGCGTGTGAATGGTCCGCCGAAATCCGGTCCGTCTCCTTGCAGGAGCGCAGCTTCCTTTTGCCGTTTTATTTTTATGTCTTGGCAGACAAGTTTTTTTTTGATTTCTTGTCCGGTAAGTATACGAATTAGAAACCGAGTCGGTTTGGGATTGTGGTCGCGACACAATACCGCCTCTAGTCCTAATATATATATACAACTACCGGCTGCGGCCAGATATACACCAAAAAACACCTAGGGTTTTGCCTCATCTCACAACTTGCGCCGCCATCGTAGTCTAATCCATCTCAAACGCCAGCGTGCATCGGCGCGTGGGAGAGCAGGTCTCCGGAACCGTTCGTCTTTGCGATCCTGCACCGGGAGAGGACGAATTAGGTTTTTGGGAAGCGCTGTGCGCGACTGCTCAAATTCGTCATCACGGGTCGTCTTCCGTCCAAGTCGGGCGATGCTACTCATCGTCGTATTCATCGCCGTCAGCAGCAGATCGTCGCCAACATCGTCATCAACACTGTCGCACCCATAATAGCTAACGATCAGTACGTCCAACATCCTCTGTTCATGTCTGTTTCTACAGCTACTGTTATGTATTTGCTGCTGTTATGCATGTCTTGCTGTTCTTCTAGTTTGCTAGATTTTTGCATGCTAGTATCTCTTCTAGTCATGAATTATTTACTGGAATTAATCATGAACTTGCCTAATTTTCCAACAATCCAAAAACCTAATTATAGGCAATTTCCTGAGTTAACTATGGCTGGATTCGCTAATGCACTGAGGCCGGATAAGTTTACCGGTGTGCACTTTAAGAGGTGGCAGGTGAAGACCACGCTCTGGCTTACTGCTCTGAAAGTTTTCCACGCTAGTGTTGGTGCTCCAGAGGGAATGACCGACGAAGATCAGAGAAAATTCCAGGAAGCCAATACTATGTTTGTGGGATGCATTCTGAGTGTTCTTGCTGACCGTCTGTGTGATGTGTACATGCACATAAACGACGGAAAAATTCTGTGGGATGCATTGAATGCAAAATTCGGTGCAACAGATGCAGGCAGTGAACTGTACATCATGGAGAGTTTTCATGACTACAAGATGGTGAATAACCGTTCTGTGGTTGAACAAGCTCATGAGTTACAATGCATTGTGAAGGAACTTGAACTCCTTAAATGTGTTCTACCCGACAAATTCGTGGCTGGGTGCATGATTGCAAAGTTGCCTCCTTCATGGAGGAATTTCGCCACAACTCTGAAGCATAAGAGACAGGAGATATCAGTTGAAAATCTGATTGCATCTCTTGATGTTGAAGAAAAAGCTCGGGCTAAAGATACCACTAAAAAAGGAGGTGAGGTTCAGCCTACTGCTAACATGGTGCAGAGGTACCCATAGAACAAGAACAAAGGGAAGAACAAACCTGTTTTCAACAAGCCTACCAAGACTACTACCTTCAAGAAGAAGAAGTTCAACAAGGCTGAGCTAGAGTGCTACGCCTGTGGGAAGCCTGGACACTTTTCCAAGGAATGCCCTGAATGTGCAGACCGCAGAGGGAAAGCAAGCTCCAAGACTGTCAACATGGTGACCCCTAGCAATACTGATGGGTATGGTAATTTACCTATTGTGCTTTCAGTATTTCAATCATCTTCGTGGTGGATTGATTCGGGTGCTAACATTCATGTGTGTGCTGACATCTCCCTGTTTACTTCTTATCAGGTCGCAAGGGATTCTTCCGTCCTAATGGGGAATGGGTCACATGCTTCTGTTCGTGGCATTGGCACGGTGGATCTGAAGTTTACTTCGGGAAAGATCGTGCAACTAAGGAACGTGCAGCATGTCCCTACTATGAACAAGAATCTAGTTAGCGGCTCCCTTCTATGTCGAGATGGATTTAAGGTAGTTTTAGAGTCCAATAAAGTAATCGTGTCAAGATTTGGACAATTTACAGGAAAAGGCTATGAGTGCGGAGGCTTGTTCCGCTTTTCTCTTTCAGATTTTTGCAATAAGTCAATAAACCAAATTTGTGCTAGTGTTAATGATGATGCAAGTATTTGTCACTCTCGTTTATGTCATATTAATTTTGGTTTAATGTCTCGGCTATCCAGCATGAGTTTAATTCCGAACTTCACAGTTGCCAAAGGTTCTAAGTGCCATAGTTGTGTGCAATCTAAGCAACCTCGAAAGCCTCATAAGGCTGCCGAGGAGAGAAACTTGGCACCTCTAGAACTCATACCTTCTGATCTTTGTGAGATGAATGGTGTGTTGACAAAAGGTGGAAAGAGATATTTCATGACTTTGATTGATGATGCGACTAGATTTTGCTATGTTTATTTGTTGCAAACTAAAGATGAAGCATTAGACTACTTTAAAATCTATAAAGCTGAAGTTGAAAATCAACTAGAGAGAAAGATCAAGCGTCTTAGGTCCTATCGTGGTGGAGAGTATTTTCCAAAAGTTTTTGATGAATTTTGTGAGGAACATGGTATTATTCATGAGAGGACGCCTCCCTATTCACCTCAATCAAATGAAGTGGCCGAGAGGAAAAACCGAACATTGACTGACTTGGTGAATGCCATGTTAGACACTGCTGGTTTATCTAAGGCATGGTGGGGGGAGGCTCTATTGACTTCATGTCATGTCCTGAATAGAGTTCCCAACAATAATAAAGAGAAAACCCCTTATGAGGAGTGGGTTGGGAGAAAACCATCACTTTCTTATTTGCGCACTTGGGGATGTTTGGCAAAGGTCAATATTCCTATTCCTAAGAAACGCAAACTTGGACCAAAGACAGTGGATTGTGTCTTTCTAGGGTATGCTCAACGGAGCATTGCTTATAGGTTTTTAGTGGTAAAATCTGAAGTACCTGATATGCATGTTGATACTATAATGGAATCTCGTGATGCAACATTTTTTGAGAACATATTTCCTATGAAAGATATGCATAACATTGCTAGATTTTCTTCTGAGATAATTCCTGAATCTAGTACAACTGATGAATATTTCGAACAATCACATGAGGAAGTCCTTGAGAAGGATAACAATGAAGTTCCTAGAAGGAACAAGAGACAAAGGATTGCAAAATCCTTTGGTGATGATTTCATTGTATACCTTGTGGACGACACACCCAAGACGATTGCAGAAGCATATGCATCTCCGGATGTAGATGATTGGAAAGAAGCTGTTCACAATGAGATGGACTCAATTCTTTCTAATGGAACTTGGGAACTAACTGATAGACCATATGGTTGTAAACCTGTGGGCTGTAAGTGGGTGTTCAAAAAGAAGCTAAAGCCTGATGGTACTATTGATAAATACAAGGCGCGGCTAGTGGCCAAGGGCTACACTCAGAAAGAAGGCGAAGATTACTTTGACACCTATTCACCCGTTGCTAGAATGACCACCATTCGAGTGTTACTTTCCTTGGCTGCCTCTTATGGTCTTATCATTCATCAAATGGATGTAAAGACAGCTTTTCTCAATGGAGAGTTGGAAGAGGAGATCTATATGGATCAGCCTGACGGGTTTGTGGTAAAGGGTGAAGAGAGAAAGGTGTGCAAGTTGTTAAAATCTTTGTATGGTCTGAAACAGGCACCTAAGCAATGGCATGAGAAGTTTGAAAGAACTTTGACTTCTGCAGGATTTGTCATTAACGAGGCTGATAGGTGTGTTTACTATCGCCATGGTGGGGGCAATAGTGTCATATTATGTTTGTATGTGGACGACATACTAATCTTTGGTACAAACATTAATGCAATTAATGAGGTCAAGTCTTTTCTATCAAAAAGTTTTGACATGAAAGATCTGGGAGAAGCCGATGTTATTCTAAACATCAAACTTATTAAGGATGAGAGTGGGATTACATTAACGCAATCTCACTATGTTGAGAAGGTCTTGAACCGATTTGGTTTTATGGATAGCAAGCCTTCTCCAACACCTTATGATCCCAGCGTGACACTCAGAAAGAACAAGAAAGAAACGAGAGATCAATTAAGATACTCTCAAATTGTCGGTTCACTCATGTACTTAGCTAGCGCTACAAGACCAGATATCTCTTTTGCTGTGAGCAAACTGAGTAGGTTCATGTCCAACCCGGGTGATGATCATTGGCATGCACTAGAAAGGGTCTTGCGCTATCTGAGAGGTACTATGAGCTACGGAATTACTTATTCAGGGCATCTTGCTGTGCTAGAAGGATATAGTGATTCAAATTGGATCTCCGATGTTGATGTACTTTACGCAACAAGTGGGTATGTATTTACACATGGTGGTGGCGCAATGTCATGGAGGTCTTGCAAGCAAACCATATTGACGAGGTCAACTATGGAAGCAGAATTAACTGCTTTGGACACAGCTACTGTTGAGGCAGAATGGCTGCGTGAGCTCTTGCTGGACTTGCCGGTTGTTGAAAAACCTGTACCGACTATTCTTATGAATTGTGATAACCAAACGGTTATCGCTAAAGTGAACAATTCTAAAGATAATGCAAAGTCATCAAGACACGTGAAAAGACGTTTGAAGTCTGTCAGGAAGTTGAGAAACTCCGGAGTAATAACTGTTACGTATATACAAACAGACAAAAACCTGGCAGATCCCTTTACAAAGGGACTATCACGAAATGTGATAGATATTGCATCGAGGGAGATGGGTATGAGACCCATAGATGTTACACCATAGTAGTAACCCAACCTTTGTGATCGGAGATCCCGTGAATTAGGATCTGGGAAGAACAAGCTATTGGTTAACTGAGGAGAGTAATAACTTATGATCGTCTCCAAGTGAAGATGCAAAACTCTCAGAGCTGTAAGGCTGAGATCTGTAAGGCAGGTCGGCAACATGCCTTAATGTGGTTCTATTGGCTATAATTAGCAAAGATGCTGTCCTACAGAGCAGTCTTGAAAGAACACACCTATATGAGTCCTGACTGTAAACGTCGCAGTCTATGAGATTTGGGTGATCTCTAGTAAACTCACGAAGAGACCAGGGAGTATGACGTATAAGCTCCAAACCGCGGGGTAGCCTACTGGCGGTCAGGTACTGGTTAAGACTTTGAGTGAAACCTGTTCACACAAAACTAGCAATTCAAGGCATGGTCCATTGTTAAGTTGTGAATGGATGTAGCTTAAAGTTCTAGGCAGAAGTTCAACTTAACAGTCTCTGCTGAAACACTGGTATATTAAACAAGTGGTGAGAGAAGGCAAATCTCTAAATGGGTATTTGAGATCTGGTGGGGGATTGTTAGAATTAATGGGCTAGGCCCATAGCAATTTCTGAAATCTCAAAGCCCATGTGTAAAATGGCAAGTGGTGGTGCTAAGTTTAGTCCCACCTTGGAAGTTGAAGAAGAGTTGGACCTCTTTATATAGTGGGTTCTCTCTACCACTCTAAGTGATGTGTGAGAAGAGAAAGGGAAAACCACACGCGCGCGCTCGCTCGCCTCGCCTCGCCTCGCCTCGCCTGGCCGGGCCGTGGCGAGGCGAGGCGAGGCGGCGCGTACATGCGACATGCGCGTGAATGGTCCGCCGAAATCCGGTCCGTCTCCTTGCAGGAGCGCAACTTCCTTTTGCTGTTTTATTTTTATGTCTTGGCAGACAAGTTTTTTTTGATTTCTTGTCCGGTAAGTATACGAATTAGAAACCGAGTCGGTTTGGGATTGTGGTCGCGACACAATACCGCCTCTGGTCCTAATATATATACAGCTACCGCCTGCGGCCAGATATACACCGAAAAACACCTAGGGTTTTGCCTCATCTCACAACTTGCGCCGCCATCATAGTCTACTCCATCTCAAACGCCGGCGTGCATCGGCGCATGGGAGAGCAGGTCTCCGGAACCGTTCGTCTTTGCGATCCTGCACCGGGAGAGGACGAATTAGGTTTTTGGGAAGCGTTGTGCGCGACTGCTCAAATTCGTCATCACGGGTCGTCTTCCGTCCAAGTCGGGCGGTGCTACTCATCGTCGTATTCATCGCCGTCAGCAGCAGATCGTCGCCAACATCATCATCAACACTATCGCACCCATAATAGCTAACGATCAGTACGTCCAACATCCTCTGTTCATGTCTGTTTCTACAGCTACTGTTACGTATTTGCTGCTATTATGCATGTCTTGTTGTTCTTCTAGTTTGCTAGATTTTTGCATGCTAGTATCTCTTCTAGTCATGAATTATTTACTGGAATTAATCATGAACTTGCCTAATTTTCCAACATGGAGCAACGATTGAAGGAAAAAACACTACGTCAAGTAGTACTGCACATGATCAAGAGTGATCTCATTTGATTAGTACTAATCCTGATCTGGTTCTGATGATTTATTCCATCTATGCACGGAAGCCGGCGGCCGATTGGCGATTGTTTTATCTGATCTGCTAAAAAAAGAGGGAGTCAATGACTCAGAAGTGGATTCCGCCTTCGACTTACCGTTATCGTCTGTCTTCGCCTGGCTTGAACCGCCGCGGCCGAGTATGGATCTCTGCTCGCCTATGATGGAGCACGTTGAGCCGCCGCAACCGCTTCAAGCCGTCACGACCGCGCTCGTGTGAAGACGCCACCTTTTCTGCTGCGAGTCGCACTCCACCGCCACGGGCCAGTTTGCGCTGCCGCCGCTGGTTTTGTCGCGCCACAGCTGGTCTTGCGCCTCTGCGCTGAGCCGCCGACTACTACTACTGCAGTATTAAGTACTACTGATAGTAGAGATGTTCTGCTATAAAGAAAAGAGCAAAAGGGGCGTGACACTGTTGCCACCGTGGCATCACAGTAAGCCGGCCACTACTACACGAGAGGTTAAGGCTACACTCAAGACGTTGCCTACATGCGTCCAAAAAAATAAATCAGGTGTTGTTTCTCCAATATATTTCCTTAGTACACTTTAACTAGTCCGAGCGCAACTACTCTGCTCTACGGTATTTTTTTATGCAAGATAATCATTTCCTATAAAAGGGGCATTATACTGCGGATATAGAGCGCATGGCATCATCAATTTGCACTGTCGATTCATTCGACCGTGCTCGCGGTCGACTCAACTGTCCGCGCCCACGGCCGGCTCATCTGTCAGCACGGTTTAAGATGTCGTGGCCGACTAACGCGTCCGCTCCGTCTTCTAAATGTCGCGGTTGACTCCTGCGTATATACCAACAAATCAGAGCCACGTCTGCTCACACAAGTTGTCCAATGAACATATGTGAGCCGCCCCTGTTGTGTTGAGCCGCCGGGGCCGCGTTGAGCCGCCTCTACTATGCTGAGCCACCGGTTCGCCCGAGCCGCCTCTGTCATGTTGAATGGATCATCCATCATCCGAACAAAACAGTTGAAATCTATATAAATCTATTTTTGACACATATTGTTTTTGTCAAAGAACAATTACTTTGCCCTGTAACATTTTTACACAGGATAACTTTTTTATGCCATCATACCACGGATACGGAGTGCATGCACTAGCATTCGTCTATGCCACACTGCTCGACAGACATGCGTGCAAGCCGCCGTTCCCGTGGTCCAGTCTGCATCAACCCGTCAGGACCACGCAAATTGCCCAATAAGTGCGCACAGGCCGCCATCCCCCGCAGTCCGGTTTTACATCAACGCGCCGGCCAACTCGCCCGTCCGTGCCGTCTTACAACGCCACGGATGACTCACCCGTTCGCCTGCGAGACCGGTTCATGCATCCACGCCAGCTTACAACACGGAGGGCAACTTGCTCGTCCGCACTGGCTTACAACGCCGTGACCGGTTGATCTTTCTGCTCCTATGGTCGATTCACCCGTGATGGATTTCAGTGATCATCAACTCCGCGGTGAATAGTTTCCGGCCTAACATATCAGGTGAAATCCATCGAGCATATATTTTACATTGTTTCCTTTAAAAGAGCAATTGTTCTGGCTTGTAAATTCTCCAATGTAGGAGGGGTTATTATATCATTGCGCTATTGAAGGACTCATACCGGTTTATATCACGGTGAAATATGGAGAGTCTCAAGCCAACTCCTCGAGTAGTCTTAAGACTCGGGGGATACAATGACATGACTCGGGAACTCCGGGTCATTGGAGGGAATGATAACCCAGTTCCGGAGGACACCGCCATATTGATGAAAATTTATAGGCCGTTAGAAAATTGTCGGTTCAAAATAAAGATTTTGGTTTAAAATCCGGTTCATGAGACATCTCTTTCCCGCAAAGCTTTGAAGCTCTCAAATCCGGTTCAAACATCCGGCTCAAGGTAAAAAATTTTCTTACAAAGTTTTTAAGCTCTCAAATCTGGTTCAAACATCCGGCTCAAGGACAATCTGTCTCCCACAAAGTTTTGAATCTTTCAAATCCGGTTTAAAGTTCCGGTTCAAAAAGAATTAACCTCTCAAAAGATTCGAGTTCTTAGAAAAATTAAAGGTTGCCAAAGAGAACTTGCTGCCATGATGCGCGGTTCAAACATGGGTATCCTGCCTTACGTCTTACCTTATTATGGTCATTTGGGGCTTCCTATTCAAACATAGGTCATATTCAAACCAAAGAGAACATAGTTGTCGGTACCCTCTTGATCGGCACACTGCCAAACTCATTAGGGGGCTTCTTGATCGTATTCGAATCATAACTTAACCCCTTTTAGGTCTGACTTGGATCGTATTCGAATTAGGGTCGTTAAAAACCTCTCGAGGTCATTTGGGGGCTTCCTGTTCAAACGTAGGTCATATTCGAACCAAAGAGAACATAGCTGTCGGTACCCTCTTGATCGGTGCAACGCCAAAGCCATTGGGGGCTACATGATTGTATTCGAATCCTATCTTAACCCCTTTGGAACGGTTTACTGATCATATTCGAATCAGAAACCTTGATTTTTATTTGGTTTATGTTTTTGCAAACAATCTTTGGTTTTGTCTTGAGACTTTTTTGTTCAGATCTAAGTATAAGTGTGGTTTCGTTTAAACCCGGCTTGGCTTTGGACGATAAGTCGCCAGCATGTGACAATCATCATATATTTGGAAGTATTGACTTCTAAGGATTGGGTTATCACCCTTACTGCACAGGTCATGTAAACCGGCAGTACAAATTCAGTATCACAATTGTTTTATGTGGGATATTATGACCCGCCCTGGCTTTTGACGTTAAGTTGCCAGGGCATATGTTGTTTAAACTCTGTGCAGGATTTACAGAGCTATGACTTACATAAATGATTAAGTTCCAGCCCATCATCAAATATTGACATTGGTGTCTCAAAAGGGTTATCAATTCTTGATTTTCTCAAAGGCTATAAGCCACTGGGTTACAAAAATTCCGGTTTACAATGGAGGCGTATTAAATCGTCATCGGCCAAGAGCCACCGGGTATTTAAATCCAGGTTTACTTATCAAAAGATGAGGTATTCAAAGTCACTTTGGCGCAATGGCTATTATTTTATCAATGGATATGATTTATTCTACAATGGAAGGAATAGTCCCGAGTCACTGCAGGCTTACAACCCGGCACTTGGGGGCTACATTATTTAAATTGAGATTACATCAAATATGCAAGTCCCATGTCATTGCCAACATGCACCATGGCACTTGGGGGCTAATGTAAAGTCACTTTTTGTTCAATTTATTGAAGACCCGACTCATCACATTGTAATGAGCCAACCCTTGGGGGCTACCAATTGCTCCTGTCAAAAATTCAAGGTACACAAGCCTCAGTCCATTATATTGAAAGATCCACTATTCAGTTGGTAGAGAACAAAGCTCTTAACCTTGTGGGTGTGGGTTCAAGCCCCGTGGTGGAGATATATTATATGATGTTATTATCAATAAATTATATATAAAGTCCCAGCTTAGTACTATCTTACTAAGCCGGCCCTTGGGGGCTACACATTGCTTTTCAAGTTTACATGGTTATATCTACAAAGTCCCTGCTCATTATTGCATAATGACCCGGCCCTTGGGGGCTACACTGGTTGAAGTTTTCATGAGTATAAGGCAATTACAAGTCCCAGGTTGCTGCAAGCATGACAACCTGGCACTTGGGGGCTATAGGTGATATGCATATAAGGGAGAAAAAATCTTCAAATTCTCAGTTTGGAGTAGACCAGATTAACCCGGTGTCTGCAACAATCATGACCCGACATCTTTTATTTATAACCCGGCAATTTTGGCAATCATAAATCGGCAAGATCTACATCTTTAAGCCGGCTGAATATCAGTTGAATATTTCAAGACAATTATTTTTGTCAACTCAGAGCATTGAAGGCCGACTCAAATGGATTATTTCTTATAATATATCTCTACAAGAGCCAATGTCAGCAAATTGGTTATGAAGCTGGCCTATTGACCCGGATTTTTTAAGAAGTGCCTGGATTTTTTGCATTGGCAAGGTTTGGACATATCTGTTAAAAGAGATTTGCTATAAGATCTTCAGTATGCATCCAGGAGGAAATGACAAGGACTTAAAGACAATCAGGTGCCGATTCAGGAAAATATTTAACCCGGAGCACAACCTATCAAATTTGTTCTTGTGTTTATTTTACAGGATCAGTTTAACATGGATAAATCCAAATTAAACTGGGGGCTAATGTCGGGGATATTGTAACGCCCTCGATGTGGCTATATCTCCCATGTGTCGAAGCACGACTTAGAGGCATAATCGCATTGAAAGCAATGTCGCAGGTGAGGTAATTTTTGCAAACAACCTATGTAATACAATAAGGGAAAAGATACATAGTTGGCTTACACTCGCCACTTCACACAAATACATGGATATAACATTACAACAACCAAATACAATCAAGGCCCGACTACGGAGCCAAAATAAAAGAAGACTACCCCAAATGCTACACAGATCCCCGATCGACCCCAACTGGGCTCCACTACTGATCAACTAGAACGAAAACAACACAAAGGACAAGATCTTCATCGAGCTCCTCCTTGATCTTGGTTGCGTCATCTGCACGGTAACCTCGGTACCTGCAAACTGGTTTTGGAAGTATCTGTGAGTCACGGGGACTCAGCAATCTCACACCCTCGCGATCAAGACTATTTAAGCTTATAGGTAAGGTAAAAGGAATGAGGTGGAGCTGCAGCAAGCGACTAGCATATATGGTGGCTAACATACGCAAATGAGAGCGAGAAGAGAAGGCAAAAGCACGGTCGAACAACTATGATCAAGAAGTGATCCTAGAACAACCTACGTCAAGCATAACTCCAACACCGTGTTCACTTCCCGGACTCCGCCAGAAAGAGACCATCACGGTTACACACGCGGTTGATGTTTTTTAATTAAGGCCAACTTCAGGTTTTCTACAACCGGACATTAACAAATTCCCATCTGCCCATAACCACGGGCATGGCTTTCGAAAGTTCAAATCCCTGCATGGGTGTCCCAACTTAGCCCATCACAAGCTCTTATGGTCAACGAAGGATATTCCTTCTAGCGGGAAGACCCGATCAGGCTCGAAATCCCGGTTACAAGACATTTCGACAATGGTAAAACAAGACCAGCAAAGCCACCCGAATGTGCCGACAAATCCTGATAGGAGCTGCACATATCTCTTTCTTAGGGCACACCGGATTGTCCAAGGTTCCGGTAGGCCAGCTCAGAGTTGCCCCTGGTGGCCACCGGCAGCTGACAGGTTGGACCAACACTCAGAGGAGCACTGGCCCGGGGGTTTTAAATAAAGATGACCCTTGAGTCTGCAGAACCCAAGGGAAAGAAAAGGCTAGGTGGCGAATGGTAAAACCAATGTTGGGCCTTGCTGGAGGAGTTTTATTCAAGGCGAACTGTCAAGGGGTTCCCATTATAACCCAACCGCCTAAGGAACGCAAAATCTGGGAACATAACACCGATGTGACGGAAACTAGGGCGGCAAGAGTGGAACAAAACAGCAGGCATAAGGCCAAGCCTTCCAACCTTTACCAAGTATATAGATGCATTAATTAGATAACAGATATTGTGATATCCCAACAAGTAAACATGTTCCAACAAGGAACAACATCTCCATGTTCCAACAAGGAACAAACTTCAATCTTCACCTGCAACTAACAACGCTATAAGAGGGGTTGAGCAAAGCGGTAACATAGCCAAACAACGGTTTGCTAGGACAAGGTGGGTTAGAGGCTTGGTTCAACAATATGGGAGGCATGATAAGCAAGTGGTAGGTATCGCAGCATAGGCATAGCAAAAGAGCGAGCAACTAGTAAGCAAAGATAGAAGTGATTTCGGGGGTATGATCATCTTGCCTGAAATCCCGCAAGGAAGAAGAACGAGTCCATGAAGAAGACAAACGTACGTAGTCGAACGGGTCCTCAAAAACGCGAGGTAATCGGAACCACCCCGAAGAAGCAACACCGTAAAGAAGCACACAACATAGTAAACAACCAACACATGAACATGGTATGATATGCGGGATGCGGTATGCGATGCATATGCATGATTTGACAAGGAATGATTGAACCTGGCCTCAACTTGGAAATGCAAGAGTGCCACTGGAACGGTTGAAATCGATATAACGATCACCGGAATCGGATGCACGGTTTGGAAATGCAAGCAAAACAAATATGGCACCGGTCTGCGATAAACAGCAAGTAGCCATCTAAATGCATCAAGATAATTATGCTACAACACTCAAACATGACAACAAAATACATGGCAGGGATCCACTCATGATGCTTGACAAAAGATGAACACTGAGCTACGGCTAATTTATCCATTAACAGGTTCAAACAAGCATGGCAAAAATGCAAATGATAAACAGGTTTCAGACTTTGTGAAATCAACACAAGTCTGGAATTTAACATCAGGTAGCACACTTTGGAGCATGAAAACTATATGCTACAGGAACTTAACATGGCAAAGCAAGGCGTGATATGAAGCTACTCAAAGCACTTAACAAAAGTATCTTAGTGACCTTGAGTCAAAAGGGATCAGAAAATACAATTGCAAGCATGTGAACATGGCAAAAACATAATCATATCTCAGACTTAGAGAAAAACTGGAGCATGCATATCAATTAACGAGGTAGGCATGTTCACGAGCTCGATGCACTCACTACAAAGCATGGCATGACAAACTAAGCATACACCCATCAAGAATACATGGCATAGAAGCTAGACATGGCAAGAACAACAACATAGCATGAACGGATCAATAGCAACATCCTCGGCAAAATCACTAACAAGTCAACAATCTGCCAGGATTCACGATATAGCAAAAGTAGAGCTCGATTGACTCAAGATAGGGTTCTCCCTAATTGCAAACAAAGACAAGGATTGATAGAGCACCACAATGTTAACAAATCATCCTTACTGATCATCCTCAAAAGAGGCACGGATCACTAGGAAACAACATAAACATATGGCATAATGAAAAAATCAGGACAAGGACTTAGAGAAATTATAAGTCCCTGAAATTAGCATTAACGAATGCACTACTTTGCAAGCTTGTGCTAGTCACCACACACATCACAAAAATACATGGAAAGCACCTCTGTAAATATGGCATGGCATATAACAAAACTCATGTAGAACTCAGGAGCATATCATGCACACATTAATCATGACAAAAATGACAAATAGCTATTCGATGAAACAGATCTGACAATTATATCACATAGCCCTCTTCCAACAGCATTTAGGGCTTCAAGATGAGCTCAAATGAAAATGATGCAATGAGATGAAATGATGTACTCGCCGTGTCGAACATTTTGATATGCTACACGCATGAATCAGAGCAACGGGCGCAAAGTTACGACATGATGAACATGGGCATTTGAATCTGGAAATTTCGGGGACTTGGTAGAAATATACCCTCACGAGAGGAAAAAATACACCGGGCCGGAGGGAAAATGGGCCGGCGGGGATGGAGCTGGGCCGCGGGGAGGCTGGGCCGCGGCCCACGTGGCCGGTGCGAGGTCGTCGTCCCGATCCCGCCTGGATCAGGGATACAGGGGCGGCGGCGGCGGTTCCTGGCGCAGCTCCGGCGAGCTCGAAGCGCGGGGCGGCCAGAGGGGACGCCAGGAGCCCAGATCTGGCGGCGGGTGGCCGGATCCGGTCATCTCCGGTGAGAGGCGGCGGCAGGGAAGCGAAGTCACGACGGCAGCGAGTTGGCGACAAGGTGGAGCTTCCCAGCAAGGAGGAATGGCAGCGGGGCGGCGCGGTGGAGTGAGTAGCTGGCGGCGCGACGCGGGGTCGCTGGCGGGAGAGCTCCGGCGGCGTGGACGAGCAGCGGTGCTCGGGCGGCGGATCGGACAAGTGGGCCGGGAGGGCCTGCCCCGGGCCACGGCGGGCCGCGGAGGAGAGAGAAAGCCGGCAGTGGTGATGTGGCGGCAGCGGATTCGTCGGGGACGGCAGCGCGGACATGTCCGGTGCGGGGATATTTGTCTGGCGGCGCGAGAGGGAGCGGGGCCAGGGTTTGACTGCACGAAATTTCGGAGGGAGACACATATTTATAGGTAGAGGGAGCTAGGAGAGTCCAAATGAGGTGCGGTTTGCGGCCACGCGATCGTGATCGAACGACCGAGATGATGGAGGAGGTTTAGGTGGGCTTTGGTCTACTTTGGAAGGGTGTTGGGCTGCAACACTCACGAGGGCTTTTCGGTCCCTCAGTTAACCGTTGGAGTATTAAACGAAGTCCAAATGGCACAAAACTTGACAGGCGGTCTACTGGTAGTAAACCAAGGCCGCATGACAAGTCTCGGTGCAATCCGGAAATGTTTAATCCCCACACATGAAAAGAGGTAGAAAAGGACAACGGTGACATAGGAGCGCCGGATTGCAAAACGGACAACGGGGAAAATGCTCGGATGCATGAGACGAACATGTATGCAAATGAAATGCACATGATGACATGATGAACATGCATGACACGCAAGCAATGACAAGGCAACAACAACGAATAACTGGAAGACACCTGGCACATCGGTCTCGGGGCGTTACAGATATACCTCGCGTTATGACCCGGACGGGCTTGGCGTTTTCATTGGTAACCTGCCGTAGTGGCGACTCACGAGCCTCGCGACTCACGGATGGGCCGGTTTACGAGGAAAGGCAGAAGGAGTTTTCCCTTAAGGGGGGCAGACTAGGATTCCACTTGTAATAGACTAGTCCTAATCCTAATAGGACTCCACATGTAACCCGCCCCTTCAACTTATATAAGGAGGGGCAGGGCTCCCCAAAGAGGGAGAAGAAAGAAACAATCTCTAGGGCTAGACATAAAGGGGGAGCCGGCTTATGTGATGACTCTCTCATGAGCATAATGAGACCTAGCCACAAATAGCATGTAGGGCTATTACCGGATAATGTTTCCCGGGGCCCGAAGCTGTCTAAATCCTTGTCTTGTGTGTTGATCCGCCTCGCGTCTCTTGATTCCGACCAACCCCTTTAAGCTACCGTGTAGATGCGTTGGCCTCACGACTAAGTTCTCACACTAGGACATCTGCCGTGACAATTCCATGAAAGAAGGGTACAAGAATAACTTAAGTGGATCCTATCAAAGCCTTCCTAGGTCATATCAATATGGGAATTCTATAGAGCCTTCAAATTCTTGGAGTCTTCGCGGTCTTCAACCGTTGTAGTTTCAACTATTCAGATGCATGGTAAAATCCTCTTTATTCTGAAGTGGAATCAGTTGTCCGATATCTTGTCCTTCTCGGACTGGTCTCATCAGCTGAATCTCCGTGTGGTAAATGGGGAAAGGGGTATGGTCTAACTAGTTGAGGTGAGGGGAAAATACTTGGTAAAGCTTAAAAAAGATGAGGGTTAAGGGATCTCTTTTGAAAATAAAGTTATAGAGAAATTCTTTCCTATGGGCTTGCTAGTGTCTAAGGGTCATGTCCTACAGTCAACATGTGCTCTGATACCATCTTGTAGCGACCCGACCCAAATGGATCAAGTCTCTGTGCCTAAGTGTCGTCCCTGGATTGGTATGCTAACACACACAGTACTCGAGGATTTATAACAGAGTGCAATCACATGTAAAAGGCAACATAAATACTATTACCTCAATCCATATAGCGGAAGTAACAACAGAGTTGTGGATTCCCAACAACACCGACGGCAAAGTTGAGTATAGACATCGTAACCCTAACGTATCACTTGTCGTATGATTCCTACAACATGAGACGTTGCAGCCATATAGGTCAGTACATTGAATGTACTGGCAATTTCACACCACAGAATAATAATGAAAATATCTATCTCTATGTGCATATTTGGCGTGTGGAGGCTCTAAGCTTAACTTTGCATAAAGCTAATTTTTCCCTACAACAAAGGAATACATTTTTATTTTTCTACCAAGCTTTTGCCATTATTGAGAAGGTTCCTCCAACTCAATCCCAAAATTACCAAGTAATAACAATAACCCAATTCATTGATTACATAGAATGATGAGATCAATCAATAATTCACTTCTAGATACTCAAAGTTGTCCATAACTGGGGACACGGCTAATCATGATTAGTTTGTACACTCTGCAGAGCTTTGCGCACTTTTCCCCACAAGACTTGATCTCCTCCGTTGAATTTCTTGCACTGCCTGATGTTTGAAAACCGGATGATCAACAAATAGTCTTTTCGAAGAGGTCCCCTTAACCGATAGATAGGCCGGTACACCTACATATCCCCTACATCTGCTAGCCTATCATGGAAAGGTTTCCCACAACTTACTCAACTACGTCAGAGCCCATATTAGCTTATGGCTACACACAGAAGCGTCTAGGCATGAAATATCATATGATACCTTTGAGTCTTGGTGGCATTCCATAGGGTAATCACACGGGTACTCCGAGATTCCCTTGGGCAAGCACTGGTTTGTCCAGGTGCCCGGGCAAGCCACTAGCTTCTCCAGGGTGCCCCAACCATTCCACCTAGATGTGTGTTGATGTTGCCACCTTAAAGTTACCCTTACTTATTATATCTCTCTCATCTTGCATCAATCTCACATATGAATCCCCGTCTACGAGCATGGCTAAGCAATATATGACATAATGAAAAAAATCTCGGGGTGTTTCAAGCTTCATAGGTTCCTACATCATGAACTACATAGCTGTCGGTGTCAAAACCGGCGGATCTCGGGTAGGGGGTCCCGAACTGTGCGTCTATGACAGATGATAACAGGAGGTATGGGACACGATGTTTTACCCAGGTTCGTGCCCTCTTGATGGAGGTAAAACCCTACGTCCTGCTTGATTAATATTGATGATATGGGTAGTACAAGAGTAGATCTACCACGAGATCGGAGAGGCTAAACCCTAGAAGCTAGCCTATGGTATGATTGTATGTTATGGTTGTTGTCCTACGGACTAAAACCCTTCAGTTTATATAGACACCGGAGAGGGTTAGGGTTACACAAGGTCGGTTACAAAGGAGGAGATATCCATATCTGTATTGCCTAGCTTGCCTTCCACGCTAAGTAGAGTCCCATCCGGACACGAGACAAAGTCTTCAATCTTGTATCTTCATAGTCTACCAATCCGGCCAATGGAGATAGTCCAGCTGTCCGGAGACCCCCTAATCCAGGACTCCCTCAGTAGCCCCTGAACCAGGCTTCAATGGCGATGAGTCCGGCGCGCAGTATTGTCTTCGGCATTGCAAGGCGGGTTCCTTCTCCGAACACATCACAGAACTTGAATACGAGGATAGTGTCCGACCCTGTAAAATAAGTTCCACATTCCACCGTAGAGAGAATAATATTTTCGCAGCTCTAATTTGCTGGCTTGTTTCGGCAGCATGACGTTATGTCATGGCCTGGTGATTATTCGAACCGTTTCCTTTAACCAGCTCCGCACATAACGCGAGGCAGTTTTTCGACACGTCTTGTCGAAGCAGAGATCATGTCCCCTTATTACGGGATTCTCATTAATACGGGCGTGGGTAACCCAACCGTGTCTAGGACTCCTAGATTATAGGCAAGTCCTAAACGGCTACGGAGGGGACGCTTGATATTCACCCTCTTTATAAAGGGACAAGGTTTTCGCCTTTTCCCTCTCGTGCTCAATCGAACCCCTCCCCCGCCTCGATTTCTAACACCCATAGCCCAGGTCAGGTGCTCCGGATCTTCAATCATGTCCGGATCCAGCCTTCAAGGCCGATGGATGCCCTCCTCCGTTACGGAAGAGGACATCAAAAAGTTGAGGGAGGCCAGATACCTGACCGCTGAGGTTTCGCATCGGCTGCCTGCTCGAGGGCAGGTCGTCCCTACTCCCGAGCCCAACGAGAACGTTGTGTTCGTCTCCCACTTCCTCCGAGGCCTAGGCCTCACTCTGGATCCCTTCGTCAGGGGTTTGATGTTCTACTACGGGCTATATTTTCACGATCTAGCTCCGGACTCCTTTCTCCACATCTCGACATTTATTGTCGTGTGTGAGGCATTCCTCCGCATTACCCCTCACTTCGGCCTGTGGCTCAAGACCTTTGAAGTGAAGCCAAAGATGATCGAGGGACAACATGCAGCGTGCGGAGGTGCATCAATAAGCAAGATGGCAGGAGCTCCATGGCTGAAAGGTTCCTTTACAGAGGTGTCCGAATTATGGCAACGGGAGTGGTTTTACGTCATGGCTCCCAGAAGTGACAAGTGGGCGGCTGCCCCCGCCTTCCGCTCGGGCCCCCCACCACAACTGATGTCATGGATTAGCATAGGCCTGAGCTGGGGTCCAGTCAAGGACGTGCCTCTACTGCAAAGCCGCATTCAAGATCTCTTCGAGGGAGATTTTAATTTGGTTGTGGTATGCAAGTTATGCTGGTTCGTCAAGCCCAGCCTTGCAAACGCCGGCCCCTTCGCTTGTGGGAGTTCAACCCAGAAGGGTCGCGCGCCATTCAAAGTTTCCTCGGCCTGACACAAGAGGAGATGTACAAGTCATTCTTCGGACCTCAAATAGAGTGTACGGATACTACCGAGGACGTGGGCCTGAGCAGTAACCGCGCCGCCGAACAAGTAAGAAAACCTCTAGCCGAACACACTGTCCTTTATTCATCATGAAGTTATTTCTGAGAGTTCGCTCTTCGACCAAGACTAGCTAACAAAGGCGAAGATGATTCGGTGTTTGGCCCCCTCCCTGAGGGTTTGGAAAATCCGGTATTGGAAAAGATGCTTGAGCTCGCACCTTGCCCGGAGCCCTCGAAGGAAGATACAGGGAGGAATAATACGGGCGGACGCGGGCCCCCGTCGCTACCAGTTCCAACTGAGGGAATGAGCGCCTCCATCAAGGAGGATAACCGGGGGAGGAAAAGGACTGCTTCCGAGGATCCGGAAGCCGAGGCCTCCAAACGGGAGAAGAAGTCTCCCATAGAGGGTCCTGCCTCGGGGGGTGCTTTTGCCGCACAAAGTCCATGGGGGGATCAGCCCTCCAACGAGTCGTAAGTGATCCAAAAAATACTTTAATAGTGAAGGTATACTATCTTTCTTCTGAGAAAATAACCGCCGCATATATCTTGCAGTTCGGGTCTTAGCCCTTCTTAGCTGAGCTCGTCTTTGGGGGATCTTCTTCCGGAGATGATGGAGAGCGAAATGTCTCCCCTGGACTCCTCTGCTCAAGAAGCGGGCGACCCCGAAGTGTCGTCATGGAGGGCCTCTCCGGATCTGGTGAGGCCAGAAGATAATCCCATAGACCCCCGAAGTCCCCAGCGTCCGGCTTTTGAGGAGAGCGAACAAAGGAGTCCGGCACCGTCTGGTATGCGGTCGGACGTTCTGAGGGAGCTGTTGGGGCGAGCGGCCATCTCAGAAGAACACCGTACGCTGATGGGTATGGTGATGGAAAGAATTTCGTCCATCGAAAGTGGATTACATGAAGCCTTTATGAGTCTAGTGACAGGCTTTGAGGTACGTGAGATAATATGTGATAGTACCGCACATGTTAGGTGTGCCCTGTGTAGATAGTAGCCCCTAAGACTCTGTTTGTCATCGAGAACGGCGGCAAACATAGGATCATAGTCCCAGGCAATAACCGGACTGCCTTTATGTGCAGGTGGTGGAAGCTCCGGTGGCTAGCCGGACTAGTGAGTTTGCCAAATTAAAACGGCAACTGGATGCGGCAGACGCCGACATCGAGCTTTTTAACAAGAGGCTTGATGAATCATAGGGTAAGTAATGCTTTCTGGTGAATGTCACACAATAAGAGCAGCATGATGCCAGTATCTTTAATATGTTGTGACTGCACACGGAGCTGCCACCATGTAGACCCTTCGGGCGGAGCTCGCCCGAGCCAAGGAACAAGCGAGGATTAGTAATGCGGCTGCTTTGAAGGCGGCCGAAGAGTTGAAAGCCGAGAAGGCCGCACATTGCGAGAGCCAAGAGAAGATGGCCAAGATGGCCGTAGAATTAAAAGGTACTGCCGACCGTTGCTGGCTCCTTGAAAAAGAAAAACGAGCGAAGGCAATGGACCTTGAGAAGGCCACGGCGGCGGACAAAGACACCCGCTCTACTATGAGAGCAAAGAAGGAGGAGCTGCGGGAAGCCGGGGATATTGCGGTTGGGAAGCCCTTCATGCTACGGAGGAAGTTTAGAGATCCATGGTATGCCCCTCTGGATCGGCTGTGGACTTCGGCAGATGCGTATATGGACTTGGCGGCGAGCGCTGCCGATGCGGCCAAGTACTTCCAAGGTCAAACAGATCGTGAAGTGGACAAGCTGTTCTGGACGCAATTCAACGTTCCAGAGCGTCCACTTTCATTGACTGACCAACTAGCCGAATGGGCCGAACTGAATAGGTTGTCCGGACTCACCATGAGGTCTGCCGTGGATCAGCTATGGCCAGAAAAGCCAAAGCCGAACAGCTATTTCAGCTTAGTGCATCAGGTCCTTGGTGCGGTGCCACGCATTAATGTGATGAAGAGGTCGGCATGCATAGAAGGCTCGCGGATGGCCCTTGCCCGTGTTAAAGCATACTGGGCGGAGATGGACGCTACCACTGTTGCGGCGCAGGGTTCGGCCATAGGCCGATTGGCTGCCGAGCACTATTTCGAGGAGGTTCTCGAGGGTGCTCGTTTGATAGAGGCCCAGTGCTCAAAGAATATTATGTTTGAGTGATATGTATTCTCATTGTAAACACAATGTTTTTATGAAATTTTGTAAGGTTGTGTTTATACTTTTGCCTGAAAGTAGTATGATGCCTCATGTGTGGCCGTTTATGTATACATGTGTATAACCTGAAAGATTGCAGTCGTCGGCTTCAGCCCCCACGCATATAATGCGGAGGTGCTCGCAAAAAACGCATGTTCACACTTAACCCAATGTCTTGGTCCTATTAAGAAGGTGATAGCGCAGCGAACGAGGCAACCGGACTATAATGCTTTAACACTTTCACTTAGCCATAGGAGTTTGACAGTGGGGCTACTAGATAGCCCCTGGTGGCTCCGCACTCTCCCGATCTCGAGGTGTGTACATGCCTGGCCGGGAAACGGGCCTTTGTTAAGGCGGAGGAATTCTAACATCCCTGTAGGTCATCGAGTGGTTGACCAGTCTCACGCTATATCATGACAGTCAGTTTTCGGCTTTCTCTACTGAGGTGCTCATCCAGATGAACCAGGGCACAATCGTAGTAGTTCTCCTGGTGCTGCCTTAGCCGATAAAGCGGAACGTAAGGCACCAAAACACAGGAGCCGGGCAAACCCAACATTTGACCAAAGACAATGATTCGGAGCTGATGCATATAAGGCCAAACTCGCGACGCCGAACACTCCCAGAGGTATTCGGTCTTTATGGTATAAACTGGGCCTAAATAGTGCCCTTTGTAAGAAGCCCCTTGTGTCCAGGTACGTGCATTATTCTGACATGGACACATGCCAAGACGTCGCATCCTTCTCAATTGTGCTGAGAATTCGGTGGATGTGTATCAACAAGAGACAGTAAAAAAGGTTTACACAGGGTCTTAATCTAAAAAGAATCCTTGGAGCGGGTCCCTGCTGCACGTCTGCGCCTGTGTCTCCGTTGTGCCGTATCCTGGACGGGTGTAGCACGATGGTCATCTGTAAAAGAGAGGAACTTAAGTGAAAAGTTATCGTGCAAAAAGGTAGATTTTAAAGGAACCATGTATAATTCAAGATGAGAAAAAATTGCCAGTTGTCTGCACGCGTTGAGCCCCTTGTATTTGTAATAGGGGTGTGACCATCGATCCGGTATGAATTACATATAGCTGCGCCGGACTCGTCTAACCGTGTTCGTGGTCTTGATGACCTATCAAATGCTTTAGTTGGTGAGGCCGTTTTTAGTGTGCGGCTGCCAAGGCAGCCGCACTCTCTTCGGCGCGCAAAGATCGCTCAATACTTCCATTTACTATAATGATGCCACGTGGACCCGGCATCTTGAGCGTGAGGGAAGCGTAATGCGGTATTGCATTAAAGCGAGTGAAAGATTCGCCTCCAAGTAGTGCTTGATAGCCACTTTGGAACGGAGCAATGTGGAAGGTTAAATGTTCGCTACGAAAGTTATCGGGGAAGCCGAATATAACCTTAAGTAGCAGGGAGCCCGTGCAATGAGCCCCTGGGCCTGGCGTTACTCCTTTAAAGGTAGTATTGCTATGACGAATTTTCGTTGGGTCTATCCCCACTTCGCCGATTGTATCCTGGTATATCAGGTTTAGACTGCTGCCACCGTCCATCAGGACTCGTGTGAAGTGGTATCCGTCAATTATTTGGTCTAATACCAGGGCAGCCCATCCTACACATTGGATACTTGCTGAGTAATCATGATGGTCGAAAGTGATCGGTTGAGACGACCAGTGGCAGGACTCCGCGGTGATAGGCCCTTGGGCATATTTTTTTGGGAGTGCTTGAAGACCCAACATTCTCTGTGGGTATGATTAGCGGGTTTACCAGGGGTACTATGGATCTGACATATTTGGTCCAGAATTTTGTTTAGGCTGGACAGTTCGTCTCTGGCGCCTTTAGAGGGCGGCTTTTGCTGACCTGGCCGAGAGCTTTTGAATCCGGCGTTTACTGTCGTGCTCTTCGTGTTGTCTTCTTTATTCCGGCGTTTCTTATTGTTGTTGCGCCGTGATTTCCTGTTTCCATCTCTAACTTCGGATGTACTGGGGTCGCTGGTGCTGCATCTGGCTAGCCAGCTATCCTCACCCGTGCAAAAGCGGGTCATGAGGCTTGTTAATGCTGCCATTGTTCTCGGATTTTCTTGGCCAAGGTGTCTGGCAAGCCATTCGTCACGGACGCTATGCTTAAAGGCTATCAAGGCTTCGGTGTCCGGACAGTCGACAATTTGGTTCTATTTAGTAAGAAACCTGTTCCAAAGCTTTCTGGCTGACTCTCCGGGCTATTGAGTTATATGACTCAAATCATCCGCGTCCGGAGGTCGGACATAAGTCCCTTGAAAATTTGCCCGAAAGGCGTCTTCGAGCTCTTCCCAGCTTCCAATGGAGCTTTCGGGGAGGCTCTTAAGCCAATGCTAAGCTGGCCCTTTCAGTTTGAGGGGTAAATACTTAATGGCGTGGAGATCATCTCCCCGAGCCATATGGATATGGAGGATATAGTCCTCAATCCAGACCCCAGGGTCCGTTGTTCTGTCGTATGCCTCTATGTTTACGGGTTTGAATCCCTCTGGAAATTCATGGTCCAGCACCTCATCGGTGAAACATAGGGGGTGTGCGGCACCCCTATATCTGGGTGTACCGCGTTGTTCGGGTGTTTGTTATGTTGCATCGTATGCAGGAGCACGCTTGCGTGGTCCATAGAGGGATCTGGTTTCGCCGTCCTTTTGATGCGAGCCCTCGCGTAGACCGCGTATTGGCTTATGTGCGGTGTTGCTTGCCGCTTTATGTTGGCTGTGAGGTCGTCTATCCGGCCAGATGGCTGTTTCAATTTTTGGTTGTGGGGGGTCTAAGGACTCCTCATCGAATTCAGGTAGCAACTTCCGCTTTGGGTAGCTCTTGGTGGGGCGATTGCCGCCGTACTTCGCTGCTATGTTGAGTACTTTGCTCCATCTGATTTGGAGTGTGTCTTGCGCAGCCTTGAGCCTTTGCTTCTACTTTTTGAGACTCCTTGCGGTGGCAGCGAGCCTTTGATGGGCATTCTGTTGCTCCGGATGTCTGTCCGGTGTGATGTCGTCTGGACTATTATCTTTGACAGAGTCGGGTTGTTCGGTTTGATTCTCCGTATTGTCGTGGTCCGGCTGTGGTTCGCCCTCCTCCAACACTGGGTCTGTATGATCGTTATTTCTGCCGAGGCAGGATTTGGGGCGGCGCTTACGCCGCCGCTTTGACTGCTTCTTGAGGGGACAAGCCTTTGTTGCGCCCTTCCATTCCTCATCGTCGTCTTCTTTTGGTGTGTCCACCATGTATACGTCATATGATGAGGTGGACGTCCAGCGCCCTGCGGGCGGTGGTTCCCCTTCGCCTCCTGCATCGTCTTCCAAACCGTCGATGTCTTCGGAGTCGAAGTCGAGCATGTCGGTTGAGTCATCGACAGTGGCTACCAAGTGGGTGGTGGGTGGGCCTCAAATTTCTTCGTCGTCCGCATCCCAGTCCTGCCGGACATAGTTCGGCCAGGATTCTCCTGACAAGGAGAGAGACCTTAGTGAACTCATAATGTCGCCGAAGGGCGAGTGCTGAAAGATATCTGCGGCGGTGAATTTCATGATCGGCGCCCAATCGGATTTGATTGGCAGGGGCGCGGATGGTTCGGAGTCCGGAAAAGAGTCCGGCACCTTGGAGTCACAGGCTGCGCGGAGGATTCGGCTAGTGTTTGGCTCGATCGCCGTTGAGACTGCAGCCCCTGAGGCGGTGTCTAGCCACCCGTCCTCGGTTGGCGCAGTTGGCTCTGATCTATGGGTCGGAGCTGATGCGGGCGCGGCCTCTGGGGTACTGTTCGGCGGTAGAGCTAGGTCATACCCATTGTGACAGTGCGGCGCGCCCGACTGTGGCTCAAATCTGTCGAAGATCATGTCTCCGCGGATGTCGGCCGTGTAGTTCAAACTTCCAAATCTGACCCGATGGCCAGGGGCGTAGCTTTCAATCTGCTCCAGATGGCCAAGCGAATTAGCCCGCAGTGCAAAGCCGCCGAATACAAAGATCTGTTCGAGGAGAAAAATCTCACCCTGGATTGCATCGCTATCGATGATAGTAGGAGCCATCAAGCCTAACGGTGAAGACACAGAGGAACTCTCAATGAAAACACGAATGTCGGTATCAAAACCGGCGGATCTCGGGTAGGGGGTCCCGAACTGTGCGTCTAGGCCGGATGGTAACAGGAGGCAGGGGACACGATGTTTTACCCAGGTTCGGGTCCTCTTGATGGAGGTAAAACCCTACGTCCTACTTGATTAATACTGATGATATGGGTAGTACAAGAATAGATCAACCATGAGATCGGAGAGGCTAAACCCTAGAAGCTAGCCTATGGTATGATTGTATGTTATGGTTGTTGTCCTATGGACTAAAACCCTTCGGTTTATATAGACACCGGAGAGGGTTAGGGTTACACAAGGTCGGTTACAAAGGAGGAGATATCCATATCCGTATTGCCTAGCTTGCCTTCCACGCTACGTAGAGTCCCATCCGGACACGAGACGAAGTCTTCAATCTAGTATCTTCATAGTCTAACAGTCCGGCCAATGGAGATAGTCCGGCTGTCCGGAGACCCCCTAATCCAGGACTCCCTTAATACAAATGCCCCAATTCCCACTCCTACTCATGCAAATTTGTAAGGGTGAAATAGTGCATAGTAAAATCTAGGTATAGAAAAGTATGATCAAAGTGTGAACTTGCCTTATACTGTTGATGAAGATTCTTCGCACTCATAAATCCAGATAGTTCTACTCGTCACACTCCAATCAATCTATCGTAAGTCAGCAATTTTATCCACACATATGCAATCACTCAAAGAACCAAAAAATGCAAAGGAAGATTGCAAAAACTCCAAAAGAACCAAATCAAATTATTTTGCAAGATCGGATCCTAATTTCATGAAAAAGTGTGGCGATGGCTCAAGGTGTTAGATTATGCCTAGGGATTCAATTTGAAAAAGGAATCAATTGAAAAAGCGCTACAGTTTACAAGATGTGATCAAGTGAAGCTTGGAGTTCAAATTTGAATCATTCAAATTTGAATCATTCAAATTTGAAAAGATCAAAAGTTGAAACTAATGATGCTACTAGATGTAGGAAGTCAATATGAAAATGTAGGAAAAATGATTTACTAGATTGAAAATAATGGATCAAGTAATTCAACATAGCAGTGAATCTGCTTAGAATGTTGTGTAACAACTCTTTGGTGGACTAGTAGAGTAACTGGCTAAGATCAAAATTATATGTTGGAAAGATGACACTAATTGTGCGAATGGAAAGATTACTTCAATACGAATCCGATGCAGTTGGGTTCATCGGAAACGGAGCTTCGGATAAAAAGATATGATCAAAAGAAGGTTGAATATGAATCTGAACAAATTTAGAAATTCGAAAGTTGCAAAAATTTTATTTGACAGATTCACTAGATAGGTGGAATCAAGACGAAAATGTAGGTGTTGGTTTTATCTAATTTGGATGAACGAGTAAAAAATTATGTCTTTTTGAAAATTCAGGGCCAAGCTGTTTTACGAAAGAAAAATAGTTACAGCTAAAAGAATTCTAAGTCTAATATATAGACTAATTGGTAATATAATTATTCTACGGTACTAGTCTAGGAATAATAAGCTACGGGAGTATATAAAAAATACGAAGAAAGATACCTTTATAAGGTAGAAAAAAGACGACTTCAGAGAGAGGAGACAACTTCCAGAATTCCTGCCGGAGAGGAGAAATATATTTTTCTTTAGTGAATCGAGTCAAACCAAAATATTGATTTAACCTGAATCGGATGATTTTTGGAGGATCTATGGGTCTATATTTATAGGTGGAAAAGAGGTTTAGGGGTCAAAGGCTAGGCAAAGTGGGACTAAATGTAGATGAACAAATAAAACGAAGGTAATCGCATGGGCTAAAAATCACAATGGGCCGATGGCACGCAAGCTGCAGTTTTTTTCGGCCAAAGGAAAAAGAAAAAGAAAAAAATGAGAAGGAAATTCATGTCTGGGCCTGGCCCATGTAGGAAAAAAAGAGGGGCGCCGCTGCCACTATGCTGCGCATGTGGGCAACATATAGTTACAAAGCCAGGCGCAGACCCTGAGCATAAATAAATGAAGCGCTGGCGCCCTTAGTTTTAGCATGCATGCTAGTTTGAGTCTCTCCCTCGGTTAGGGTTAAGAGTGCTTAGCGGCGGCTGACCCCTAGCATAGAGGTCGAGTGTGCGACTCTCTGTTCCTTTCCGTCCTCTTTGGTTCGCAAGGTACATGGACATTTCTGCTGAGCTATTTGGAAGAAAGAGAACAGGCCGACGCCCCGACCCCGACAAGCCAAGGTTGCCGGGGGCTACAGGTCTAAGGATCCTATCACGGCAAGCCAAGGTTGCCGGGGGTTGCGACTTCAGATAAGTCTTTCTCCCCCACTCTATGCCCCCGTATGAACCTTGAACGTATAAGGCTTCACTCGCTCTCGTACCATCTTGCTCCCTCTGTCCCGTGTCCGAAAACCTTACTTTGGGTCGGAACTTGGTTGTAGTGCGATGAGAAGAGGGTGAGCGAGGGGCCTAATCCTACTCGGCCCCTACCTCCGCCAAAGGCGTGAGTGTAGCCGAGCCATAGAGAAGGAGAACGGAAAGGCATGTTGCTGGGATACTATGTTTATCTTAAGATAACGCGGATGTGTTCCTCGGTGTGGCCCTCGCCCACGCGCAAGCAAAACCCGTCAAACACCCTTCTTTTCATTCATACGTTGTAAACAAGTACAATTCATACGGAATGAGTACATGAGCGAGGGGATTATAAGATCTAAATTCTATAAAGGCCTGTAGGCTTACCAACTAAAAAAAGATAAGTGCCCCGTGATCCCCGTTCTTGTCCTTTTCCTCCCAGGTGCGGTAGGTGAAGGCAAAAAGAAGGCAACGGGGAACACGCCGATGGTGAGCTTGACGAGGAAGGCCCTCGGCAAGGCGCATGGCCGAGGGAGGGGGGGCACGCTCAGTCGGAGTCGGAGTCGGTGTTCCCCCGGTCGACACCCTCGTCGTCGTTGTCGCTGTCCTCCTCGTCACTCCCGCTTGAGGAAGACCCTTCGTCATCAGAGGAGCTCTCCACGCAGCACTTCAGGCGAGTTCTAGAGTCTCCAAAGACCTTGACGGAGAGCAGGTCGTTCTCCATTAATTTGAAATAGAGAATGAGCCCAGCCGTCAAGCTATGGATACGAGCAAAAGTCTTCCATCCGCGACGAAGATACATGACGTGAGGGGCGGGAAAGTCAACACCAACCCGCATGTCGCCGTTCCCGCAGCCCCTCATATGCAACCTCAGGGTCTGGGGTGGATCGAGCTCCATCTCGTGAGCAAATGGAGCAGGGAGACGAAGGCAAAAGCGCGGTAGCGCGGTGGGCGGTGCAGCCTGATGAAGAACTCACGAGGCTGGTTCCTGACGTGGCCCTCCATTGGAGGAGGCATCGCTGGCAGAGGCAAGGCCGGTGCGCCACCCCGTCCCCCTCTTCCCCGAGCGCCAAGCTGACCTCGACCTCGTCCCCTCCCCCTTCCTCTCATGGCCGGCTCCGCCACCGCGAGCTCTTGGTAAGGAGGGACGCGATGTCGGGCAGAGACCCTCGCCGCCACTGTCGAAGCGCCGGCACCCCCTCTCTCCATGGCAGATGGAAGAACGGAGCCGAGGTGGAAAGAGAAGAATGGAGAAAGATTGTGGGGTGCCATCCCCTCCCCCTTCTTATAAAGGTGCGGGGTCGGGGCTCGGCCTGTTGGAAATATGCCCTAGAGGCAATAATAAAAGTATTATTATATTTCAATGTTCATGATAAATGTCTTTTATTCATGCTATAACTGTATTATCCGGAAATCGTAATACACGTGTGAATACTTAGACCACAATATGTCCCTGGTGAGCCTCTAGTTGACTAGCTCGTTGTGATCAACAGATAGTCATGGTTTCCTGACTATGGACATTGGATGTCGTTGATAACGGGATCACATCATTAGGAGAATGATGTGATGGACAAGACCCAATCCTAAGCATAGCATAAAAGATCGTGTAGTTCGTTTTGCTAGAGCTTTGCCAATGTCAAGTATCTCTTCCTTCGACCATGAGATCGTGTAACTCCCGGATATCGTAAGAGTGCCTTGGGTGTATCAAACGTCACAACGTAACTGGGTGACTATAAAGGTGCATTACAGGTATCTCCAAAATTATCTGTTGGGTTGACACGGATCGAGATTGGGATTTGTCACTCCGTATGACGGAGAGGTATCTCTGGGCCCACTCGGTAATGCATCATCATAATGAGCTCAATGTGACCAAGGTGTTGGACACGGGATCATGCATTATGGTACGAGTAAAGTGACTTGCCGGTAACGAGACTGAACAAGGTATTGGGATACCGACGATCGAGTCTCGGGCAAGTAACATACCGATTGACAAAGGGAATTGCGTACAGGGTTTGATCGAATCCTCGACATCGTGGTTCATCCAATGACAACATCGAGGAGCATGTGGGAGCCATCATGGGTATCCAGATCCCGCTGTTGGTTATTGACCTAAGAGCATATCGGTCATGTCTGCATGTCTCCTGAACCCGTAGGGTCTACACACTTAAGGTTCGGTGACGCTAGGGTTATTAGGAAGACTAGTATGTGACTACCGAATGTTGTTCGGAGTCCCGGATGGGATCCTGGACGTCACGAGGAGCTCCGGAAGGGTCCGGAGGTAAAGATTTATATATGGGAAGTTGTCAAACGGACACCGGGAAGTTTCGGGGTCATACCGGTATTGTACCGGGGCCACCGGAAGGGTTCCGGGGGTCCACCGGGAGGGGCCACCCCTCCCGGGGGGCCACATGGGCTGCGTGGGGCAGGGAGCCAGCCCCTGGTGGGCTGGGCGCACCCCCTCCCTTGGGCCCTTGCGCCTAGGGTTGAGGGGGGAACCCTAGAGGGGGCGCCCCCCTTGGCTTGGGGGGCAAGCCACCCTCTCCCCCTCTCCCCTTGGCCGCCGCACCCCCCCTAGATGGGTTCTAGGGGGCCGGCCCCCTTCTCCCTTCCCCCTATAAATAGAGGGGTGAGGGGAGGGCAGCCAGACCACCCTCCAAGGCGCAGCCCTCCCCTCCCCAACACCTCTCCTCCTCCGTTGTGTGCTTGGCGAAGCCCTGTCGGAGTACTGCCTCTCCACCATCACCACGCCGTCGTGCTGCCGGTGGAGCTGTCTTCCTCAACCTTTCCTTTCCCCTTGCTGGATCAAGAAGGAGGAGATGTCTCCCGTCCCGTACGTGTGTTGAACGCGGAGGTGCTGTCCGTTCAGCACTTGGTCATCGGTGATTCGAATCACGTCGAGTACGACTCCATCATCACCTTGCAAGCTTCCGCACGCGATCTACAAGTGGTATGTAGATGCAAACTCTCTCCCTTGACTCGTTGCTTAGATGAACTCATAGATGGATCTTGGTGAAACCGTAGGAAAAATTTTAATTTTCTGCAACGTTCCCCAACAGTGGTATCAAAGCCAGGTTTATGCGTAGTTCTCTTTGCACGAGTAGAACACAATTTTGTTGTGGGCGTGGATTTTGTCATCTTACTTGCCTCTACTAGTCTTTTCTTGCTCAACGGTATTGTGGGATGAAGCGGCCCGGACCAACCTTACACGTACGCTTACGTGAGACCGGTTCCACCGACTGACATGCACTAGTTGCATAAGGTGGCTGGCGGGTGTCTGTCTCTCCCACTTTAGTTGGAGCGGAATCGATGAACAGGGCCCTTATGAAGGGTAAATAGAAGTTGACAAAAAATCACGTTGTGGTGATTCGTAGGTAAGAAAACGTTCTTGCTAGAACCCAATTGCAGCCACGTAAAAGATGCAACAACAATTAGAGGACGTCTAACTTGTTTTTGCAGCGATTGATCATGTGATGTGATATGGCCAGAAGTTGTGATGAATGATGAATTGTGATGTATGAGATCATGTTCTTTGTAATAGGATTCACGACTTGCATGTCGATGAGTATGACAACCGGCAGGAGCCATAGGAGTTGTCTTTATTTTTTGTATGACCTGCGTGTCATTGAATAACGCCATGTAAACTACTTTACTTTATTGCTAAACGTTAGTCATAGAAGTAGAAGTAGTCGTTGGCGTGACAACTTCATGAAGACACGATGATGGAGATCATGATGATGGAGATCATGGTGTCAAGCCAGTGACAAGATGATCATGGAGCCCCGAAGATGAAGATCAATGGAGCTATATGATATTGGCCATATCATGTCACAACTATATAATTGCATGTGATGTTTATTATGTTTATGCATCTTGTTTACTTAGGACGACGGTAGTAAATAAGATGATCCCTTATAAAATTTCAAGAAGTGTTCTCCCCTAACTGTGCACCGTTGCTACAGTTCGTCGCTTCTAAGCACCACGTGATGATCGGGTGTGATGGATTCTTACGTTCACATACAATGGGTGTAAGACAGTTTTACACAGCGAAAACACTTAGGGTTAACTTGACGAGCCTAGCATGTGCAGACATGGCCTCGGAACACGGAGACCGAAAGGTCGAACACGAGTCGTATGGAAGATACGATCAACATGAGAATGTTCACCGACGATGACTAGTCCGTCTCACGTGATGATCGGACACGGGCTAGTCGACTCGGATCGTGTAACACTTAGATGACTAGAGGGATGTCTAATCTAAGTGGGAGTTCATAATTTGATTAGAACTTTATTATCATGAACTTAGTCTAAAACCTTTGCAAATATGTCTTGTAGATCAATGGCCAATGCTAATGTCAACATGAACTTCAACGCGTTCCTAGAGAAAACCAAGCTGAAAGATGATGGCAGCAACTATACGGACTGGGTCCGGAACCTGAGGATCATCCTCATAGCTGCCAGGAAACAATACGTCCTAGAAGGACCGCTAGGTGACGCTCCCGTCCTAGAGAACCAAGACATTATGAATGCTTGGCAGTCTCGTGCTGATGATTACTCCCTCGTTCAGTGCGGCATGCTTTACAGCTTAGAACCGGGGCTCCAAAAGCGTTTTGAGCACCACGGAGCATATGAGATGTTCGAAGAGCTGAAACTAGTTTTTCAATCTCATGCCCGGGTCGAGAGATATGATGTCTCCGACAAGTTCTACAGTTGTAAGATGGAGGAAAACAGTTCTATCAGTGAGCACATCCTGACGATGTCTGGGTTGCACAACCGTATGACCCAGCTGAACATTAACCTCCCAGATGAGGCGGTCATTGACAGAATCCTCCAGTCGCTCCCACCAAGCTACAAGAGCTTTGTGATGAACTACAACATGCAGGGGATGGAAAAGACCATTCCTGAAGTGTTCTCGATGCTGAAGTCAGCAGAGGCTGAAATCAAGAAAGAACATCAAGTGTTGATGGTCAATAAGACCACTAAGTTCAAGAAGGGCAAGGGTAAGAAGAACTTCAAGAAGGACGGCAAGGAGGTTGCCGCGCCTGGTAAGCCAGTTACCGGGAAGAAGTCAAAGAATGGACCCAAGCCTGAGACTGAGTGCTTTTATTGCAAGGGGAAGGGTCACTGGAAGCGGAACTGCCCCAAATACTTAGCAGATAAGAAGGCCGGCAACACCAAAGGTATATTTGATATACATGTGATTGATGTGTACCTTACCAGTACTCGTAGTAACTCCTGGGTATTTGATACCGGTGCCGTTGCTCATATTTGTAACTCACAGCAGGAGCTGCGGAATAAACGGAGACTGGCGAAGGACGAGGTGACTATGCGCGTCGGGAATGGTTCCAGAGTCGATGTGATCGCCGTCGACACGCTGCCTCTACATTTACCTAGGGGATTAGTTTTGAACCTTAATAATTGTTATTTAGTGCCAAGTTTGAGCATGAACATTGTATCTGGATCTCGTTTAATACGAGATGGCTACTCATTTAAGTCTGAGAATAATGGTTGTTCGATTTATATGAGAGATATGTTTTATGGTCATGCTCCGATGGTCAATGGTTTATTCTTAATGAATCTCGAGCGTAATATTACACATGTTCATAGTATAGATGCCAAAAGATTTAAAGTTGATAACGATAGTCCCACATACTTGTGGCACTGCCGCCTTGGTCACATTGGTGTCAAGCGCATGAAGAAGCTCCATGCCGATGGACTTTTAGAGTCTCTTGATTATGAATCGTTTGACACGTGCGAACCATGCCTCTTGGGCAAAATGACCAAGACTCCGTTCTCCGGAACAATGGAGCGAGCAACCAACTTGTTGGAAATCATACATACCGATGTGTGCGGTCCAATGAGTGTTGAGGCTCGCGGAGGATATCGTTATGTTCTCACTCTCACTGATGACTTGAGTAGATATGGGTATGTCTACTTAATGAAACACAAGTCTGAGACCTTTGAAAAGTTCAAGGAATTTCAGAATGAGGTAGAGAATCAACGTGACCGAAAGATAAAATTCTTACGATCAGATCATGGAGGAGAATACTTAAGTCACGAATTTGGTACACACTTAAGGAAATGTGGAATCGTTTCACAACTCATGCCGCCTGGAACACCTCAGCGAAACGGTGTGTCCGAACGTCGTAATCGCACTCTATTGGATATGGTGCGGTCTATGATGTCTCTTACCGATTTACCGCTATCATTTTGGGGATACGCTCTAGAGACAGCTACTTTCACTTTAAATAGGGCACCGTCTAAATCCGTTGAGACGACACCGTATGAATTATGGTTTGGAAAGAAACCTAAGCTGTCGTTTCTAAAAGTTTGGGGATGCGATGCTTATGTCAAGAAACTTCAACCTGAAAAGCTCGAACCCAAGTCGGAAAAATGCGTATTCATAGGATACCCTAAGGAAACTGTCGGGTATACCTTCTACTTAAGATCCGAAGGCAAGATCTTTGTTGCCAAGCACGGATGCTTTCTGGAAAAAGAGTTTCTCTCGAAAGAAGTAAGTGGGAGGAAAGTAGAACTCGATGAAGTACTACCTCTTGAGCGGGAAAGTGGCGCAGCGCAGGAAACCGTTCCTGTGATGCCCACACCAACTGAAGAGGAAAACAATGATGATGAGCAAGGTACTTCGGATCAAGTTACTACTGAACTTCGTAGGTCCACAAGGACATGTTCCGCACCAGAGTGGTACGGCAACCCTGTCCTGGAAATCATGTTGTTAGACAACAATGAACCTTCGAACTATGAAGAAGCGATGGCGGGCCCGGATTCCAACAAATGGCTTGAAGCCATGAAATCCGAGATAGAATCCATGTATGAAAACAAAGTATGGACTTTGACAGACTTGCCCGATGATCGGCGAGCGATAGAAAACAAATGGATTTTTAAGAAGAAGACGGACGCGAATGGTAATGTTACCATTTATAAGGCTCGACTTGTCGCTAAGGGTTATCGACAAGTTCAAGGGATTGACTACGACGAGACTTTCTCTCCCGTAGCGAAGCTGAAGTCCGTCCGAATCATGTTAGCATCTGCCGTATACTATGATTATGAGATATGGCAGATGGACGTCAAAACAGCATTCCTTAACGGGCATCTTAAGGAAGAACTGTATATGATGCAGGCGCAAGGTTTTGTCGATCCTCGGAACGCTAACAAAGTATGCAAGCTCCAGCGATCCATTTATGGACTGGTGCAAGCATCTCGGAGTTGGAACATTCGCTTTGATGAGATGATCAAAGCATTTGGGTTTATGCGGACTTATGGAGAAGCCTGCGTTTACAAGAAAGTGAGTGGGAGCTCTGTAGCATTTCTCATATTATATGTAGATGACATACTCTTGATGGGAAATAATATAGAATTCCTGGACAGCATTAAGGCCTACTTGAATAAGTGTTTTTCAATGAAGGACCTTGGAGAAGCTGCTTATATATTAGGCATCAAGATCTATAGAGATAGATCGAGACGCCTCATAGGTCTTTCACAAAGCACATACCTTGATAAGATTTTGAAGAGGTTCAAAATGGATCAGTCCAAGAAGGGGTTCTTGCCTATGTTACAAGGTGTGAGACTGAGCTCGGCTCAGTCACCGACCACGGCAAAAGATAAAGAAGAGATGAGTGTCATCCCCTATGCTTCAGCCATAGGATCTATTATGTATGCCATGCTGTGTACCAGACCCGATGTAAACCTTGCCGTAAGTTTGGTAGCAAGATACCAAAGTAATCCCGGCAAGGAACACTGGACAGCGGTCAAGAATATCCTGAAGTACCTGAAAAGGACGAAGGACATGTTTCTCGTTTATGGAGGAGACGAAGAGCTCGTCGTAAAGGGTTACATCGACGCTAGCTTCAACTCAGATCTGGATGACTCTAAGTCACAAACCGGATACGTGTATATGTTGAATGGTGGAGCAGTAAGCTGGTGCAGCTGCAAGCAGAGCGTCGTGGCGGGATCTACGTGTGAAGCGGAGTACATGGCAGCCTCGGAGGCAGCGCATGAAGCGATTTGGGTGAAGGAGTTCATTACCGACCTAGGAGTCATACCCAATGCGTCGGGGCCGATCAAACTCTTCTGTGACAACACTGGAGCTATTGCCCTCGCGAAGGAGCCCAGGTTTCACAAGAAGACCAGGCACATCAAGCGTCGTTTCAACTCCATCCGTGAAAATGTTCAAGATGGAGACATAGAGATTTGCAAAGTGCACACGGATCTGAATGTCGCAGATCCGCTGACTAAACCTCTCTCGCGTGCAAAACATGATCAACACCAGAACTCTATGGGTGTTCGATTCATCACAATGTAACTAGATTGGTGACTCTAGTGCAAGTGGGAGACAGTTGGAAATATGCCCTAGAGGCAATAATAAAAGTATTATTATATTTCAATGTTCATGATAAATGTCTTTTATTCATGCTATAACTGTATTATCCGGAAATCGTAATACACGTGTGAATACTTAGACCACAATATGTCCCTAGTGAGCCTCTAGTTGACTAGCTCGTTGTGATCAACAGATAGTCATGGTTTCCTGACTATGGACATTGGATGTCATTGATAACGGGATCACATCATTAGGAGAATGATGTGATGGACAAGACCCAATCCTAAGCATAGCATAAAAGATCGTGTAGTTCGTTTTGCTAGAGCTTTGCCAATGTCAAGTATCTCTTCCTTCGACCATGAGATCGTGTAACTCCCGGATATCGTAAGAGTGCCTTGGGTGTATCAAACGTCACAACGTAACTGGGTGACTATAAAGGTGCATTACAGGTATCTCCAAAAGTATCTGTTGGGTTGACACGGATCGAGATTGGGATTTGTCACTCCGTATGACGGAGAGGTATCTCTGGGCCCACTCGGTAATGCATCATCATAATGAGCCCAATGTGACCAAGGTGTTGGACACGGAATCATGCATTACGGTACGAGTAAAGTGACTTGCCGGTAACGAGACTGAACAAGGTATTGGGATACCGACGATCGAGTCTCGGGCAAGTAACTACCGATTGACAAAGGGAATTGCGTACAGGGTTTGATCGAATCCTCGACATCGTGGTTCATCCGATGACAACATCGAGGAGCATGTGGGAGCCATCATGGGTATCCAGATCCCGCTGTTGGTTATTGACCTAAGAGCGTCTCGGTCATGTCTGCATGTCTCCCGAACCCGTAGGGTCTACACACTTAAGGTTCGGTGACGCTAGGGTTATTAGGAAGACTAGTATGTGACTATCGAATGTTGTTCGGAGTCTCGGATGGGATCCTGGACGTCACGAGGAGCTCCGGAAGGGTCCGGAGGTAAAGATTTATATATGGGAAGTTGTGAAACGGACACCGGGAAGTTTCGGGGTCATACCGGTATTGTACCGGGGCCACCGGAAGGGTTCCGGGGGTCCACCGGGAGGGGCCACCCCTCCCGGGGGGCCACATGGGCTGCATGGGGCAGGGAGCCAGCCCCTGGTGGGCTGGGCGCACCTCCTCCCTTGGGCCCTTGCGCCTAGGGTTGAGGGGGGAACCCTAGAGGGGGCGCCCCCCTTGGCTTGGGGGGGCAAGCCACCCTCTCCCCCTCTCCCCTTGGCCGTCGCACCCCCCTAGATGGGTTCTAGGGGGCCGGCCCCCTTCTCCCTTCCCCCTATAAATAGAGGGGTGAGGGGAGGGCAGCCAGACCACCCTCCAAGGCGCAGCCCTCCCCTCCCCAACACCTCTCCTCCTCCGTTGTGTGCTTGGCGAAGCCCTGTCGGAGTACTGCCTCTCCACCATCACCACGCCGTCGTGCTGCCGGTGGAGCTGTCTTCCTCAACCTCTCCTTTCCCCTTGCTGGATCAAGAAGGAGGAGACGTCTCCCGTCCCGTACGTGTGTTGAACGCGGAGGTGCTGTCCGTTCAGCACTTGGTCATCGGTGATTCGAATCACGTCGAGTACGACTCCATCATCACCTTGCAAGCTTCCGCACGCGATCTACAAGTGGTATGTAGATGCAAACTCTCTCCCTTGACTCGTTGCTTAGATGAACTCATAGATGGATCTTGGTGAAACCGTAGGAAAAATTTTAATTTTCTGCAACGTTCCCCAACACGGCCGCCCCACTCGGCCAATCCAGTCATCGGGGGCGCAAGGGATTGGAACCGACCCGCTGCTCCAATCAGCGATGGCCCGGTTTCCCGCCTCGTTATTTAAGGTCCGTACCCCCTCCCCCCGCGCGTCCGCCGCCTGCCACCTCGGGGACACAGGGGACACGTGGCGAGCAAGCATAAATCAAGGGGACGGGTGAGGCGACCGTTCTCCACCCCGTCATCGCGGGGCGCGTGCGCCTTGAAGACCACGACCCAAGTCCACTCAGTAAATGGGCCGCTCCTCTGCGTTTTCCTCTTTTTATGGGGAAGCCGCGAGCCGCCTCTTTACCATAATGTGACGCATGTGTGTGGAAACCGCCCCACACATGATCCCCACGTCACGCATGACCCCCCACGTCGCACGTTCAACGCGGGTCGTGGGGAAGCGCAGCGGACGGAAAAGTTACTGCCGTAAAAATCCGCCTCGCCTGCCCGCGCACCGTTCTGGGCCTAGCCCAACAATGTGTCGCGCTTATGTGTGGCCAAGGCCCGGGGGCTCCTGTCGGTGTACAAAAGTAGGGGTTCTCCTTTGTACCCCTTTACTTGTGCATGAGCAGTCAGAGCCGCGCCCACGGCCGCACTGAGCAGGGCAAAGGAGGGACGCCAGAACAGAAGACAGCCAGAGCAACACCAAGACCAGGGGCGCCAAGAGAGCAAGAGGGCGAGGTGGACTCCCCCTGCAAGACTCTTGCCGGGGCAACTTGCCTGACGCCAGCGGAACGCACCACCCTTGAGCCCAAGGGTTTCCGACGCCATCAGCCACATCAAAACCAAGGCTCGGGAGGCACCTCCATGGTGGCATGCAGATCTTTGTGGAGATCATAACTACACAATATCAGATGAGAACCAGAAGACGACGATCCTTGGTGAGATCCTTGCCAAGGAATTCCATGAGACCCCCGGCAAGATCCTTGCCGGGGACGACCGCGGTGCCACGGCAAGACCCTTGCCGGGCCCTCGGCAAGACCCTTGCCGAGGACATCTCCGGGCCGCAGCTAGGCCCACGTCTGCCAAGACTCCATCGCCGCTCCCATGCAGCTGCTAGCTCAACCAGTTGGGCAGGCGTCTGCGTGGCAGCGTGCGGCCTCCACACCGACTCAGCAAGCACCTGCATGGTGGCATGCAGATCTTCGTGAAGGCTCCGCTATCACGCCAGCCCAGCAGCCATCCAACATGGCGCTACAATGCCTCATCAGCTCGGACACGCCTCGGAGCCAGGTGAGGCGGCGACAGCTGGGACGAGCTTCCTTGCCATCCCCGATAAAGCAAGAGGGGCACGTCGGCAGCGCATTAAATGTGTTTGTCCGACGGTGCCAGAGGATAGACTCGGCCACGATGCACCTTTCCACCTCCTGTGTGCCACTATGGCGACCCCTTTTGTCTATAAAAGGAGGCCCGAGGCGTACTGGAGGGGGATTCGGATCTTTTGAACTAGAGAGACACCGTAGCTAGTGCAAGAACTCAAGAACACTCAAATATACGTCAAAGCAGGACTAGGGTATTACGCGTCTCCGAGGCCTGAGCCTGGGTAAACGATCCGTGTGCTGACCGCCAGACCCGCTATTTGCAAAACCCCGCACCCGCCAACCGTAGAAGGGAACCCAGTAATCCCATAGGTGTCGTTTCCCACCGACATATGCAGTATGTCGCTTTCATTCTTTGCCATCACAAGTTCGTACAACGCTCAATTTTCTCTTACACTAAATGATCTAACACTTTTAGAAGCAATTTTTATTGCCTTATTGCACTGATGACAACTTACTTGAAGGATCTTGCTCAATCCTTAGGTAGGTATGGTGGACTCTTGAAGATAAGATTTGGGTTTAAGGGTTTTTGGATGCACAAGTAGTATCTCTACTTGGTGCGGAATTTTTGGCTAGCAAAGATGGGGGGCAAGCACCACATGTTGAAGGATCTATGACAATATAACTTCTATGTGAATATGAACAAACATAAACCATTACGTTGTCTTCCTTGTCCAACGTCAACAATTTTGGCATATAATATTTTGATGGGGGATCACAATCATAAAAGATTTCCATGATAGTGTATTTGCATGTGAAAGGTATCTTCCTTATACTAATTATTCGTGAATTGCTTGTATGACAAATATTGTGATTGTCAAGCCTCAAAAGATTTCACTTTCTAAACCCAATGTGAAGCTACCACTAGGCATGATATGATTTCAACTTCATGATATTCAATTCATCCAACAATTTACTCATAGGATATAAGTGAAGCACAAGAGTAAATGACAAGCTACTCCAAAAAGATATAAGTGAAGATCATGAGCATAATATTTGTTTCTCTCAAATTAATTTAAGTGAAGCAAGAGAGAATTTCTTCAAAAATACTAAAGCGCACCGTGCTCAAAAAGATATAAGTGAAGCACTAGAGCAATTCCATAGAAAAGAGCTTCGTTGACGGGATGTTAATGCCGCTTACTTAGCCTCACTGGCAACTATTTGAGGACTCTATTTTATTTAAAAACTTTCAGATCTAAGTACTTTATTAAAACAGCAAGCAAAACAAAATAAAATGACATTCCAAGGATAGCACACATCATGTGAAGAACCAAAAACTTAGGCTCAACCGATACTAGCCGATAATTGTTGATGAAGTAAGGTGGGATGCCTACGGGGCATCCCCAAGCTTAGATGCTTGAGACTTCTTGAATGTTATCTTGGGATGACTTGGTCATCCCCAAGCTTGAGCTTTTGTGTATCCTTAATTCTTCTCATATCACGGTTTTCCTAAATCTCAAAAGCTTTATCCACACAAAACTCAACAAGAACTCGTGAGATAAGTTAGTATAAACCAATGCAAAAACCTTATCATTCTCTACTCTAGCAAATCACTAAAATTATTATTCAACATTGCATACTAAACGCCTTTACATATTTAATACTCATATCCTCAAATAGGATCATTAAACAAGCAAATATATGCAAACAATGCAAACATAACAGCAATCTGCCAAAACAGTATAGTCTGTAAATAATGCAAGAGTATCAATACTTCTTAAAGTCCAAATATTATGAAAATTTACCACACTGTATAAAATTTATCAGAGCTTATTTTTCAAAAAGTTTCAACATTTTATCACATTCTGACTT
Organism: Triticum dicoccoides; assembly: GCF_002162155.2. Lineage (NCBI taxonomy): Eukaryota > Viridiplantae > Streptophyta > Magnoliopsida > Poales > Poaceae > Triticum > Triticum dicoccoides. Next base: position 316,392,000 of record NC_041390.1, read on the forward strand.
TTCTAGGGTATTTTTGCAACAGCGGTAAACTTTATGTTTTCAAACAGCAACATGTAGACTTGTAAAATAAGCATAGTAAAAGCTATCAATGCCACTTTTATTGAAATAAAAGATGCAAAACATTATTCTAAATAACAGCATGAAAATCCTAGCAAAGTAAAACGAAGCTCCAAGAAAAACACATATCATGTGACGAATGAAAACATAACTCCAAGTGAGGTTACCGATAATGTTGGAGACGAAAGAGGGGATGCCTTCCAGGGCATCCCCAAGCTTAGTTGCTTGGATATTCCTTGAATATTACCTTTGGGTACCTTGGGCATACCCAATCTTAGGGTCTTGTCACTCCTTATTCTCCTCATATCGACATCTCACCCAAAACTTGAAAACTTCAATCACACAAAACTTAACAGAACTTTGTGAGATAGATTAGTATGATAAAGAGCAAACCATTTTACTTTGGTACTGTCAAAGACAAGATTAATAATTGTTCCTACACAATGCATAATTTAGCATATCATTTTCACAATTTATATTGAGCAATATAAGCCATAGAAACTAAAAAACAAGCAAACTATGCATTGAAAACAGAATCTGTCAAAAAAAAAACAGACCAGCCTGTAGTAATCTGTAATCCAACCATACTTATGTTACTCCAAAAATTCTAAAAAGGTAGGAAAACCTGGGTAATTTGTCTATTAATCTTATGCAAAAAGAATCAGCATTTTATCACGCTTACGTTTAAAATGAGAATTGTTTTCCTGAGTGCAAAAGTTTCTGTTTTTCAGCATGATCAAATCAACTATCACCGTAAGCAATCCCAAAGGTCTTACTTGGCACTTTATTGAAACGAAAGCAATAAAGCATGATTACTACAGTAGCATAATCGTGTGAACACACAAAAACAGTAGGAAAAAGTGTTGGGTTGTCTCCCAACAAGCGCTTTTGTTTAATGCCTTTTTGCTAGGCATGATGAGTTCAATGATGCTCACATAAGAGATAAGAATTGAAACAAAAAGATAGCATCATGAAGCATATGACTAGCACATTTAAGTCTAACTCACTTCCTATGCATAGGGATTTTGTGAGCAAACAACTTATGGGAACAAGAATCAACTAGCATAGGAACGCAAAACAAGCAAAACTTCAATATTTTCAACACATAGAAAGGAAACTTGATATTATTGCAATTCCTACAAGCATAAGTTCCTCCCTCATAATAATTTTCAGTAGCATCATGAATGAATTCAACAATATAACCATCACATAAATCATTCTTTTCATGATGCACAAACATAGAAATTTTGTTACTCTCCACATAAGCAAATTTCTTCTCATCAATAGTAGTGGGAGCAAACTCAACAAAATAACTATCATGAGAGTGAAAAATTAAAATCATGATGACAAGTTTCATGGTTATCATTATTCTTTATAGCATACATGTTGTCGATGCAACAAACCCTGGGTCAGTTGTCCAACTGTGCACAGGCACAAGAACAAGATTGAAGCACTAGCTTAAGTCAGAGATTGGAGGACCAAGAGATTTGAGGAACCAACATGCAGTCCGAAAGGACCAAGATCGAGCTAGAAGAGCAAGATATCGGCAAGAGAAGGGCTTCCCTTGCCGGGCAGGCGAGCCCGACAAGGGGCGAGGCCACCGCAAGGAGCATGCGACCGAAGCACCCCCACAAGGTCTGCCAGGGCTTGCGGGGGCAAAACCACCCCACCAACCACTCAAGCATGACACACATAGTCAATCAGTGTGGTGTCAAGCCGCAAGATGATTAAGCGACAGCCGTTTGCCACATGGCAGCCATTTCCTACAGAAGAAGCCTACAGATGACACCTGTCCTGTGAAGTGTCAAGAAAATCAGTGTGGTGTCAAGCCGCAAGATAGCCCGGGAGGCATTGCCGGGCGACCCTGTTGGGCGACCAGTGATGTGACACTCAGCGGTGCATTTAATGCACCCTGTCAGCCCGCAGAGTTGGGTATGATAGCATTGTTCGCTATCATATCAGTGGATGATGACCACTTTGCCACGGTGGTGACCCCTTAATCTATAAAAGGAGGCCCATGGCACTCGTAGTAGGGGTTAGAAGGTTGGAAAGTTGATACACCCAAGCCACCATACGCGCGTAGTCACTGCAGCCCCTGGGCAAACCATGCCGGGCAAAGTGTACTGCGCAGCACCACATTCATTCCACCATCAATCAACCAAATCAGGAGTAGGGTCATACGCCTCGCGGTAGCCCGAACCTGGGTAAATTGCTTGTGTGCTCTCTGCTGCGCGGCCATACCCTGGTCTGCTCTTTGTCCAACATGATGTCCCCCTGCCAAACCAGCAAGGGGCCACCCGGTCCCATAGGTGGCCGCGGACATCCCATGACATCTTTGGCATGCCAGGTAGGGGGAGCGCTTGCGCGAACCCGAGAGTGTGCGCCATGCATCATCTTCATTGCGATCTTCATCCTCGATAGTGCCATCGACCATGGCGCCCAAGAAGAAATCTGGTACCTCAGCCCATCCATCCACCTCGAAAGCTCCACCACCCGCGGCCTCTAACATCATGGGGGATACAAAGGCGCGTGAGGACGTAGATGTTGTTGGGGGTGTGGTTGGAGCAAGTGGCACCATTACCACCTCCCCCGCAGCTGACACGGGAGCTGGAGCTACCGGAAGAGAACAACATCAACAACGTCTTGATGGTCAGACTCTACAAGGTGCGGGAGAGGGGGTCACTCCGTCCGCACCCCCTCCCCTCGTCGATGAGCACAGCAGCAGCAACGGCGCTCGTTCTGGGGCGAGCCATCGCCCTCCGATCGCCCCCACCACGGGAGCAGCCGCGGCGCATGCGCCTCCTCCCGGACAAGCCAAATAGGCCACTGCGCTCAACAGAGTCATGGATCTTCGAGCACCACCGCCGCGTGACCCCGCTGCCCCGATGGTCGCCCCACAACAGCATGGGTGCGGCGCTGCTGCTGGCACCGTCTGGAGCCAGGCGACGGTGCGGTCGACGTCATCGACATCCATGCCAAGCACAGCCACGGAGGCCATGGCGCGAGCTCAGCTATTGTTGAGGTTCCTGCCAACAGTCGAGCAGATGGATGAATGGCGTGCCACCATCCAAAGCCTGCTCAGTTTCGTTGAAGCTGGAGGGCTTGCCCACTGCAACCTCCCCAAGCGATAGCCACCACCCGTATGGCTGGCTGTACGGAGGGGGCGTCCCCACGGTTTAGTCCCCACCACGGCAGCCGGCGAGGGCGCAGCAGAATCAGGACACCGACGACATCTCGATGGCCTCTTCTGACCCTCAAGCACGTCCAGGCCAACATCGAATCCTGGAAGACTAGCGGCGGGGAGACGCGCGCGTCATCACTGAACGACGCCGCAGCGACCCCCGCCAGACCGTTGGGTGCGACGGCCTCAATGTCGACGAGCCTGCGCTCGGTGTTGGCGGGTGCCTACCTTTCGAGCTCGGCTGCCCTGCCTTTACACGAGAGCTGCGGCAAGTCTATTGGCCGTCCGTTTGCACATTCAAGCCAGAGATACCTGAGAAGTACGATGGGAGGATGAACCCGACAGAGTTTCTGAGCATCTACACCATCGCTGTTTAGGCTACCGGGGGAAGAGATGAGAAGGTGTTCGCCAACTACTTCCCTTTGGCCCTCAAGTCCAATGTGAGGTCTTGGCTGATGTACCTGCCAGAGAAGTCCATTTTGTCATGGGCAGACCTGTGCCATGAGTTCATCGGTGCCTTCACCGGTGGCCACCAAGAGCCCGGCAGGCCCAGCGACATGAAGCTTCTCCAGCAGAAGGAAGGAGAAACCCTTCGTAAGTATTCGCAGAGATTTAGTAAAGTTCATAGAAATATTCCAAATATCCATCCAGCAGCTGTTATAGCAGCTTTCCAGTCCAATGTGCGCAACCGTCGCATTCGTTCCAAAATGAACGTGTGGTTGCCCAAGACAGTGAAGGAACTATATACGTTGGTGGATAAATGTGCCCGGATGGAAGAAGGAAGGAAGTTGCCTGGAGAAGAAGATTGCATCAATGTTGATTCAGAAGATGAAGATGAATCAACTAGTCAGAAGAAGGGCAAGAAGCACAGTAAGAAGCCAAGATATAAGACAGTAATGATTGTGGAAGGATCGGGCACGCCTAGTACCGGCAAGAAGACCGAGGATGAGGCCCCCGGCAAGGAAGCTGCCGCGTGCACTGCCTGCAGGGAAGCCGCTACCGCCGAAAAAGTTGGGAAAGGCGATGGGCCGTACTGCAAGATCCATCGGACCAAAGGCCACGACCTTCAGGAGTGTTATCAGGTTGAGAAGCTCGTCAAGAAGCAGAGGGCAGAGTATGATAAGTGTGACAAGGAGAGAGGTTAGAATGCTGCTGGCGGTAAGGGCCGGGGTGGTGAAGACAATCGCCCTGGTAGACCCTTTCGGAACCAAGGAAATCCCACCAGGGGCCAAGAGAAGGAAACTTGTGATGATGCCAATCATGGAGGGGATGAAGAGGAAACTAGTGAGCAGGAATTTCATAAGGCCACAGATGCCCTATGCATTGATGGGGGTGCATCTTTGCACACCTATCATCGCCAACTCAAGAGATGGGCACGAGAGGTCAATGTTGTGGAACCAGCGCCAGAGACCCGGAAGCCGCTCAAGTGGTCCCGCACGCCCATCATCTTTGACGAGGAGGATCACCCTGATCGCACCACTGCGGTAGGGTGTTCGCCGTTGTTGGTCTCCCCAACAATTCGCAACCTCAAGGTTACAAAGATGCTAGTGGGCGGCGGGGTCGGGTTGAATCTGATTTCCCTAGTAGTTATCAGCAAGCTTCAGATAGGAGAGGAAGAGCTAGAGGTCACTGGCACGTTTCAAGGAGTTAATCTCGGCAGGAGTCATCCTAAGGGGAAGATTACGTTGCCGGTGACGTTTGGGGGGACTGAACTATCGGACTGAGAAGATTGTGTTTGATGTGGTTGATCTCCCCCTGTCGTACAATGGGATTCTGGGACGCCCGGCCCTGGCCAAGTTCATGGCAGCATCCCACTATGCTTATAACACTTTGAAGATGCATGGGCCACTGGGAGTCATCACTATCCCGTCAGATGAGAAGGATGCAATTATCTGCATGGACAAGATGTACCAGGATGCAGTCGCAGTAGAGGCTGCGGCAGCAAAGAAAGTTCCCGCCAAGGAAAGCAAAGGAAAGAAGAGGGATTGTAGGACCTCCGGCAAGGAGTCCAGGAAGCGTGCCCCCTCCAAGTGCATGGCACCCATTGACGACGTGCCAAAGTGTTCCAACAGCAAGAGATCCAAGGTTACTGCACCCTAAGTGAAGAAGGTCCCGTCAGGGCTGGCTGATGTTTATGGTTCTTTCACTATCATCGCCACCCTCAATGACAAATAGGAAAGCGCGCTCGTTGCCTTCCTGTGGGCGAATATCGATGTGTTTGCTTGGCAACCATTTGATATCCCCGGTGTTCCCAGGGAGATAATTGAGCACCACCTTGTTGTCTGCCCACATGCCCGACCCGTCAAGCAAAATGTATGGAAGCAGGCCTTGGAGAGGCAGCAGTTCATTGTCGAAGAGATCAAGAAATTACAGTCAGCTGGTTTGGTCAGAGGAGTACTGCATCCTACATGGTTAGCAAATCCAGTAGTGGTCCGGAAGGCTAATGGGAAGTGGAGGCTTTGCATTGATTTCATAGACCTCAACAAGGCTTGCTCGAACGACCCATTTCCCTTGCCGCGCATCGACCACATCGTGGATTCTACTTCGGGATGAGATTTGCTCTCCTTTTTGGATGTATACTTAGGATATCATCGGATTTTCATGTCCAAGGAAGATGAAGAGAAGACATCATTCATCACTCCGTGTGTTACGTACTGCTTTGTCTGCATGCCATTCGGATTGAAAAGTGTCGGGTCCACTTTTGCAAGGGCAATCCAGATCGGTTTTGAGCCACAGTTGCACAGAAATATAGAAGCCTATATGGATGATATCATGGTCAAAACCAAGGATAAGGCCACCCTTATCCAGGATTTGGCAGAGACATTTGCCAATCTGCACAAGATCAATCTGAAGCTTAATCCAGAGAAGTGTGTATTTGGTGTTCCTTCCGGCAAGCTACTGATAAGGACATCATTAACAAATTTACACCCACATCCCCTACTGATACATATACAGGACCAATTACTATAGCTCGTGCCCGCCAATTAAATTACCAGGTACTTTGGTTTCTTGGTAATGATTCTAATGTTCGTGAGAATATGATGCTGCCTAAATTGGATACATTTGTCTTTCTTACAAATGAAGGGCCTAGCTTGGACAAGAAGGATGATCATTGGAGCAAGATCAAGCATGGAGATGATGCCATGCGCAATGGGAACAAGAACGGAGTTACAAGTGATGATTTCAGGACTTTGAAGCCACCATAATGAGTGTGTGAAGCCTTGGACGAAATATACAAGATGCCACTTCATAAATTTCGTCCAGAGGCTATTATAGGTGATGCGCCACCTTATTATTGGGCTAGGCCCATGTAATTTTGAAATACTTGAGTATAGGTTGTTTCTAGAGTATGTATGTGTGGGGAAACAGGAGTTTGGGTTGGTTTCGGACCCCTCCTCCAAGGGCCACGAAATTCGCCCCCTCTTCCTCCATATAAACAACCCTTAGGGCATCATTTAGACTTTGGGTTTTGTTTAGATTAAAGTTCACCGTAGCTGCAACTTCGCGTACTTTGTTTGTGTTCAACGACCAGACAAAGGCGTCATAGAACCCCACCTTGATCAATAAAGCTTTCCTCTTATATTCACAATATCCAGATTGCAATCTTAGTTTCTTGCTTGTTCTTCGTTTGCCTGCAGGAAACAGACCTTCATGGTCAGGTTGACCATGCTCCGACATGGTCAATAACCTCTCGGAGTTGGTTTAGTGATTTCTAAGGCGCGACGTCGTTGCACGTTCGTAGTCGGATCGTCAAAGTCGGCTTCCTCCAAAACAATAGCCACCATCTCATCGAAAGACGGGACACCTTTGCCTTTATCAAGTGGTATCAGATTTCCAGGTTGCTCCGTGAGATTTTATAGTTTTTTGTAGTTTAGATCGAGTATGTTCTTCATAACTACAGTCCATGTAAAAGCCAAAAAATAGGGTTAGTTCATCATATCCGAACCAGTATGAGCCTTTGCATTGTCTTTTCAGTATTTTGCTTTGTTGAATTTGTGATTGCATCCTCGTGTCTAGTTGTTGGTCTTAGAGTCTAGTCTTTTAGAGTTTCGAGTTCTGGTCATAAGTTGCCACGCCGCCGCCGCACCATCATCACCGCTCCTTCCATATACCACAACCGCATATCCGCCACTGATCTGTATCCATATACCATCACCACTCCGTATCATATACCACCACCAATCTGTATCCATATACCACCACCAATCCGTATCCATATACCACCACCGCTGCCGTATCTTACCATCATATATCCACCACCAATCTTAGTTCTTTTCATATTAGGTTTGTTTTCGAGATCCATCTAATTTCCGATTCGTGTTTCCTTGCCTGGGTAGGTTTCAAAAAAAGAGTCTGGAGACCCCCGGGCAATTTTTAGGCCAAAATTTCGGCGACCGAAAATATTTTTTTCCCTATCCTATTTTTAGGCTTTTCTGAGTCTTTTGAGACACTCGCTATCATAGTGATTTTTTGTCACACTTTTTCGTCGTCTCTGCCCTGATTTCCGAAAAACAATTGTCAAAAAAATTTCGTGCCCATCCTGTCATTTTGACCTTGGAAGAGTTTTGAAAAAATCGCCATTATAGTGATTTTTTGCAAAAAAAATAGGAGCGCAAAAAAAACAGAGCGGTTTTTTTTTCCAGAGTGTGCTTTTCCCATGTTTACGTGCAGCGCCATGATTTTGTTAGTGTTCTAGGCTCGCGTCTCTAGCACGGTCTAGCCTAGGACCAGCACAGTATTGTCGTTGAGCGTTTATTCAACTTTGCATCTCTGAATTGATTATTGCTAATCTTTTTGCTACCATGTTATAAGCCTTCCCAGCTCCACATACATCTATGTCGTGCATTTGATTCTCCTTGGTAATCGCTCTATCCAAGTTTTGAGAGTTTTGACTACGACGCTTGCCGATCACCGCCTGCTGCTAGGTAAGAACTAGTAAGAATTTGAGATTTGCTTGACGGATTTGTGACGCCCCACCACCACCATTTTCTAGTAGTCTGTAGGATCATATTCTTGTGTATTTCCATTGCTGCTAACCATGGCAGGAACACAAGTCGATGAGACTGACTGGGAGAACATGAGGAATAAGGAGTTGCATGATAAATTTCAGCAAATGATGACTGAACAGGTGCAAGATGAGGTGAACAATTTTGAAGAGGCCATGGATAAGATAACTGGCTTCGAGAAGACGTTCGAAACAAAGCTTGATAACAAATTTAATGAACTGCTTGCATGTCTTCCACAACCACCACCGGCTGCACCTGCCGCAACTCTGCAACGGCTACCTCCACGTCACGAAACATGCCTCCGCCGAGCGAGCCGTGTCCCTCTTGAGCATGGCCAAACTGTTGGTGCTGCTGTTGATACTTCTATGGCTCTTGCTGCTGATGCGGAGGAGGAGGATTATGCAGGAGATTATGAGGATGAGGTTGATCAAAATCAGAACTACATGCAACCACCAGCACCACCACCACCAGGTCGTCCACATGCAAATAATGGCAATGGTAGGGCTCCCCCTCAGGTACGAGATCAAGAGCATCTCCCTAAACTAAAATTGAATATTCCAGCATTTGAGGGTAGATACGTTCCTGATATATATCTTACTTGGGAGTTAGAACCGAACAACGTTTTACATGTTTAGAATATCCCGAGGAGAGACGTGTTGCTGCTGCACTTTGTGCTTTCACTAGTTTTGCTTCTGTGTGGTGGTCTCAACATCGTAGATTATATCCGAATAATATTCCAACTACTTGGGCTGCTTTGAAAACTGCTATGCGTACTCGTTGGGTTCAACCATATGTAACACCCTCGATGCGACTATATCTCTCACGTGTCGAGGCACGACTTAGAGGCATAATCGCATTGAAGGCATATGTCGCAAGTTAGGAAATCTTCACAACATCCCATGTAATATAAATCATAAAGTGGAGATAACATAGTTGGCTTACACTCGCCATGTCAATCAAGTACATAAATAACATTACATCAACCAAACACTCATGGCCTGACTACAGCGCCAAAATAAAAGATAACCCAACATGCGACACGGTCCCGATCACCCCCCAACTAGGCACCACTACTGATCATCAGGAAAGGAAACATAGTAGCGTTGAGAGTCCTCGTCGAACTCCCACTTGAGCTCAAGCGCGTCTCCTGGAGCGGAATCATCAGGCCCTGCATCTGGTGTAATAGTAATCTGTGAGCCATAGGGACTCAGCAATCTCGCACCCTCGCGATCAAGACTATTTAAGCTTATAGGTAAGGCAAGGTAAATATGTGGAGCTGCAGCAAGCGACTAGCATATATGGTGGCTATCCTGTTCGCAAAAGAGAGCGAGAAGAGGAGGCAGAGCTGTGACGCCCCAAGACCGGAGCTTCAGATGCCTTCCAGGGTTTCCGGGTTTCGTTGTGTGATTTGTTTTGTCTGTTGCTTTCATCTTTGCATCATGTGCATTGCATCATGTCTCATGCAACCCGTTTTATAACTCAACTAAATAAATTGCATGGATTCGGTCCATTTAAATCAAGGGAATTCACATGGTGATTCTCTTTAAAACATATCCTCCCAATAGTAGGGAGATATATTAAATATTTCATTAATGTGGAATTACCTTGACACACTTGCAAAATAATTCCCCATGCCTTTGTCCCATGCATCATCTCCTTCTCCTTTCCTTCTATTTCCTTTTTTTTGCAAGTGCCATTTTCCCCTTCTCTATTAATGTTCATTATTTTCCTATAAATTCTCGACCATGCCTTCAACCTCTCTACCAAATTTCATCTCTTTTGACATTGTTTTGGTTGGGTTCAAAATTGCATCAAGTTTGAAGTTAATTTAAACTTGGTTTAGTTTTCTACCCTAAAAAAAGCCCTAAGAAATTTATTCAAATATTAATTAAATCCTGGACCCCATAGCTTTTTACCTCCTTGTCAGAAACCTCCCTTAGATACACGCTCTTTCCTTTTTATTTTGCTATCTGGGGTTTTTTTAAGAGAGAAGAGGGAAGGAGTGAGGAGCCCAACCAGGCCTTTTCCCTGTAGCTAGGCCGGCCCATTCGGCCCAAGGCCAAGGCCCAGCCAGCCGCATTCTGTCTTAACCCTAGCCCGATTCCCCAATCCAATCTCTCCCTCTCGTTCCTCCCGCAGCGCCCCCAACTGCCCTTGTCCTCTCGCTCGACCCCTCTCTCTCTTTTCCCTGCTCGCGCCGCCAGGGACGAGCGTAGTCGGCGCCTCCCGATCCGACGTCCCGCATCCTCCTCCACCTTCAATATGGTGCCGCCGGAGGCCACCAGCGCCGCCCAGGCGCCGCACCTCCTTCCTTAGCGCGTCCCCTTCCTTCCCCGGCCTCCTCCTCACGCCAGTTGCCAGGGATGCGCCTCCCTGCTACCGAAGACGCCGCCAAGCTATGCCTCGCGGTCCTGTCCTCCGACCGCGCCAAGCCCCACCATCGGCCTGCTACCTCGCCTCCCTAACCCGAGCTGGCCCGGATCCGGCCATCTTCGACACCTTGTGTCACTGGCCATGGACGCCTCTGCTCCATCGCCGGACGGCTGCTTCTCCGCGCGCCTCTGTTCGTCATCGTGACAGTCACCGTGAGCCCACGTTGACTTCCCCTGCTCCACCACCATCAGCGCCCGGCAGCACCTCCTCTGTCTGTGAGTCATGTTGTTGCTGCTCGTTTTGCCGCAGCCATGGCCTCTCACTTGTAGCCCCTCGCCAAGCATGCTACATGATGCTGCCCCTTTTGTCGTTGCCAAGGCCATTGAATCCAGGAACACAAGACCGTCTCGGTGGATTCCTTTCGACAAGTACCACGACGACCGTCGAGACCGCCAAGTTCCACTACCGATGAACGTTTTGGAATCGCCAAGTTAGACTACAACGCGAAGACCATGTACAACTACTGACACCCGTGGATTTCACCAAGTACCTATACCGACGACCGAGACCCTATTTTCGACAAGTTCGCGAGTATGAACACTTCCCACGATGACCTTGTACTACTACCGTTGACGAAGAAATGTGCACCGCAAGCATCAAGTTCAACTATCGTCGACCGCGAAGGGTTTGGAGTAATCAAGTACCTCTCCGAAATGAACGTGAATGACTACCGTCGCAAGAACGGGACCGGAAAGTCCGAAGACCCCAAGTACCTTGACACCGATGACATGAACGTCTACGGAAACTTGTGCAACGATAAACATGTACCACTACCGTCGCCGAGATCGCGAGAACCTCTACCCTCGACCCTAGAGCGTGCGAGAACGACTACTTCGACTGTCGTCGCGAGAACGCCTACTTCCCTCTACGAACGAGAACCGTCTCCTTTGCACGCTCCGAAGGTATAACCCTAAGACGACGTCCGTGAACGAATGCTTGCGATGCTTGAGATGCTTGTGTTTGCACTGTGTCCAATTTGTCACTCGTTTTCCTTGTCGCCAACTCGTGGGACACCCGGAATCCGGGAGCGCCCCACCATCTTTTGTACGCATCCACACACTTCTCCTTTGCATCGGTATCTCAATTGAATTACCGGAACCGGAACGTTGCCGTGCCACCATTTCCGTTATCGTTGCCGTGGCAGCTCCTTTTCTTTCCACCACGGTGAAAAATGCTTCATAATGCTCTTGTCAACTTTTAATAAAAATTGCATAAACTTGTTCATGTCATCGGCATCATGATAACAACAAATAAAATGTTTAAATTGTTGTTGCTATAAATTGCTAATGCATATGGGGATTTACCGGATTCGTTATTTGTTATATCCGGCCCCATTTAAATTGTTTAGATTGTGTAGTTTTTTCATGCTTCACCTCTTGCCATGCTAACAACATTTAAGCTTGTTGGGTACCTAAACGAGAGAGAACTAAATAACTTGAATGTGGTGTTCCGTCAATATGTAACTCCGTTGCATATTGAGCTCCATTTAATTTGTAGGATTGCTTGTGCACTTTGCCATGCCATGCATATTAAACCGGACATGCATCATACTTGATTGTGCATCATGCCATGTTGATGTGGGTTGTTTACTATGTTGTTTGCTCCTTTTCGGTGTTGCTTCTTCGGGTTGGTTCCGATAACGTCGCGTTTGTGAGGACCCGTTTGACTACGTCCGTTTGTCTGCTTCATGGAATCGTTCTTCTTCCTTGTGGGATCTCAGGCAAGATGATCATACCCTCGAAATCACTTCTATCTTTGCTTGCCAGTTGCTCGCTCTTTTGCTATGTCTATGCTGCGATACCTACCACTTGCTTGTCATGCCTCCTATATTGTTGAACCAAGCCTCTAACCCACCTTGTCCTAGCAAACCATTGATTGGCTATGTTACCGCTTTGCTCAGCCCCTCTTATAGCATTGTTAGTTGCAGGTGAAGATTGAAGTTTGTTCCTTGCTGGAACATGGAGATGTTGTTCCTGGTTGGAACATGTTTACTTGTTGGGATATCACAATATATCTTATTTAATTAATGCATCTATATACTTGGTAAAGGGTGGAAGGCTCGGCCTTATGCCTGGTGTTTTGTTCCACTCTTGCCGCCCTAGTTTCCGTCATATCGGTGGTATGTTCCCGGATTTTGTGTTCCTTACGCGGTTGGGTAATAATGGGAACCTCTTGACAGTTTGCCTTGAATAAAACTCCTCCAGCAAGGCCCAACATTGGTTTTACCATTTGCCACCTAGCCTTGTCTTTCCCTTGAGTCGGCCGGCTCAAGGGTCATCTTATTTTAACCCCCTGGGCCAGTGCTTCTCTAAGTGTTGGTCCAATTGAGCGATGTCCGAGGCTACCAGGGGCAACTCCGGGCTGGCTTACCCGACGTCTTGCTCATCCGGTGTGCCCTGAGAACAAGATATGTGCAGCTCCTATCGGGATTTGTCGGCACATCTGGGTGGCTTTGCTGGTCTTGTTTTACCATTGTCGAAATGTCTTGTAACCGGGATTCCGAGTCTGATCGGGTCTTCCCGCTAGAAGGAATATCCTTCGTTGACCGTGAGAGCTTGTGATGGGCTAAGTTGGGACACCCCTGCAGGGATTTGAACTTTCGAAAGCCGTGCCCGCGGTTATGGGCAGATGGGAATTTGTTAATGTCCGGTTGTAGAAAACCTGAAGTTGACCTTAATTAAAATACATCAACCGCGTGTGTTACCGTGATGGTCTCTTTCCGGCGGTGTCCGGGAAGTGAACACGGTGTTGGAGTTATGCTTGACATAGGTTGTTCTAGGATCACTTCTTGATCATAGTTTCTCGATCGTGCTTTGCCTTCTCTTCTCGCTCTCATTTGCGTATGTTAGCCACCATATATGCTAGTCGCTTGCTGCAGCTCCACCTCATACCTTTTACCTTACCCATAAGCTTAAATAGTCTTGATTGCGAGGGTGCGAGATTGCTGAGTCCCCGTGGCTCACAGATACTTCCAAAACCAGCTTGCAGGTGCCGATGAGACCGTGCAGTTGACGCAACCAAGCTCAGGAGGAGCTCAATGAAGATCTTGTCCTTTGTGGTGTTTCGTTCTAGTTGATCAGTAGTGGAGCCCATTTGGGGTCGATCGGGGACCTTGTCGCATTTGGGGTTCTTCTTTTATTTTGGTTCCGTAGTCGGACCTTGATTGTATTTGGATGATGTAATGCTTTATTCATGTAATTGTGTGAAGTGGCGATTGTAAGCCAACTATGTAACTTCTTCCCCTATTTTATTACATGGGTTGTGTCAAGATTACCTCACTTGCGACATTGATTTCAATGCGGTTATGCCTCTAAGTCGTGCTTCGACACGTGGGAGAGATAGCCGCATCGAGGGCGTTATAAGTTGGTAATCAGAGCCTTCCCCGACCTTAGGAGCCCCCACTACTTGATCGTTTTTAGTAGCCGTTGTTGAGTCTAGAAAAATGTTTTGAGTAATTTAGGAATTATATATCGGAGAGTTTAGGAATTCTTTTTACTCCCCAGTCCTTCATCGCTCTGGTGAGGCTTCCTGACGTAGAGTTTTGACTATTCTCTTCTCAAATTTCACTAAAAAAAATTTAGGATCACGCGGGTATCTTGGAATCGTTCCGATGGTTTTGTGACAAGAACATTGTCTTGGTGCCTCCTGTGAGGGGTTTTGTGGAAGTGTCCCGGGGAGTTGAGCTCTGAGGTGTTGTCGTCATAATTTTATCGTTGCAGTTCTGGAATACCTGAGTTTAGTACGCCGACATCGAAAATCTCTTTTATGCAGTTCGTTGGTGAGATAGCCTCGACGCCTCCCAGTACTGGGGCAGAAGTTTGGGAGTATTGCCATAACTTGTATAACGGATGCTTTTCGAAGGTTGAGGTAGATGATTTCTGAAGGTTTCTTGGTTATGTGTTGAAGGATGGATACAACTGGATGTAGGATTTGCTAGTTTGGGCGAGATATTATGCTTCCCCTGTATCCCCAACACCTGATTGCATAACCGGAAAGGTTCGGGAGTTTCACAGGTGGGAATTCAAGTAGCTCTTAGGATATCTTTCCAACAGATGTATGATATGAAATTGGGGTTCGACGTCTAGTGGTTCGCCTATTCACGGTCGGTTTTATAGTGGTCTCGTTGTGTCTTAAAGAGTCCTTGGCTATGCCGACTCGGGGACGCTCCGTATGTCATGTGCACTGCCTTGTACATGATGGTGCTGTATGATCGAGCCCGTGTAGGCCCCACCACGAAAACTTCGGACGAAATCTCTATCATATGTTTGTTCTGGCTTATTCCGCAAGCCTATCCTTGTTTTGTTTTGAGTTGTGGTATTCGAGTTGCTTCGAAGTCAAATGTTGATTCCATACCTTTTCCAAGTGGTGTTCTCATATTCCTATGTGAATACTAATCCTTCTCGATCATCGAGTTTGTCATTTCAATTTCTTTTAACCGGTGTGTTTTCTCTTCAAGTGGATCCGATCATTTCAACATCAGTAAGATCAATGATCAGTTCTTCTCAACGGTGTTCGTTTCATCCATCCCAAGTTGCCTTTGTTTTTTCCCGCCCTCCATCCCTTGTTTTTCTTCAACGACTCAGATTTATTAATCAAGTATCCATTTTATTGATGGGAAGTCTCTCCATTCTTTTCCGTCAATGTTCTTATCCGGTGGTTCTCATGAAGATTATAATGGAGCTCCAAGTTTGTCATTCTTCATTCTTTTCTTCTCCGGTGGTTTCAATAAAAGCTTTTGGTGTTGATCATATCCTTTCCTCGTTTCAGAAGTTTTATCATACCGGTGCTCATCATATTCATTCATTTCTCGCTATTCAATTATTCCGGAGTGCTGAAGATATCTTGGAAGGCTCATCTTTTCCTTCAAGATCCGTTCAAACCTATTCCGAGGTTGTTATCTCATTCAAGCCATTTATTTAAACCGGCGCAATCCCTCTTTTAAATTTTTCAACGGTGTTTCTTTTGAGTAGGCCCTAACCCACAGGTCTTTTCCCAGGATCTTACCCGACTCTTCTTACTCTCCCGGAGTTATTCTCAAATTCTTTTCTAAAGTTTGACGTAAGAATGGATTATCATCAATCAAATGTCTTTTTCCAAGATATTTCAAATTCTTTTCATCGTTGGATCAACCTTTCTATTCGTCATCCCAGAGTTTTTCAACGATTTTGGTGGTGTTGTTCTCGTCATTCTCGGATTTGAAGACCAAAGAGGAGTTCCTCTTAAATCCTTACCCGTTCTTCCAAAGACCCATGGTTCTAATTTGTTGCCATCCTCTCATAATTGTTTTCGATTGTGAGAATTCTTTTCACCTATCCGGAGCAATTCAAGATTCTTTTCAGTTTGATTCTCTGGAGCCCATCATCTCAGAATTTATTCATTCTTAGCTTTTAGCTATGGTTCTCCAAATCTTACCGGTGCTTCGTTCAAGTGATCTCTAATCAGTTCGTGATCCCTTGGTTCTCATGTTTCTAGTTTCTCTCGAGAGTCTTCGTTCATTTCATAATTCTTCCCGGTGTTTATTTATCTTTTCTTCGTTCTTTTTCAAGTCTTACGGTGGTTCTTCCAAGATTTTGTCTTCCTTCGTTCATCATATCAATTTATTCGTTGTTTCAACCCGACCGGTGGTTCGTCGAAGACCTTCTCAAGTTTAATTATATCTCTCTTAATCCTTTCTTTGAGAATAAGTTGTATGCCAAATCCACAGATTGTCATCAATTTAAATTGGTGAAGGATAAGCATAACATAATTCTTATTCTTGTTCATCCAAATGATTAATTCCTTATTCCGAAGGTTCATTGAAAAAATTCTCGGTTTCTTTGTTTCATCTTCTATTTTTCCCGGAGTTCCAACCTTTTTCAATTACTTCACCACGACGATTCATTTAAATCGGTACAAGGATTCACCTTGTGTTTTCAACTTCTCTTTCCATCCGTTTGTTCATTCTTTCGTTTACCGGAGTTCTTCATGGAGGTTCTACATGATGGTTCATAAAGGATTTAATTCCTTCTCCAAGTGTTCATTGAGATTCTTTTCAAAGGAGCTCAAGCTTTCTTCATCTTTCTATCCGGAGTGCAATTCTTTCTTCCATATTATTGGAGGTGGTATTATGTCATTCTTGATAATTCAGTTCATGTAGTCATGATTCACATGTTGTCAAGAATGAGATATTTTAAATCCATCAATCTCGTCATTGGAGTTATCTTGGGTTATATTTCACCTAAAGCCTTCCCTAAGGATTGTTGCTATAATGGTGCTCATATATGATCCAAGTTCTTCATCTACCCTCCCGGTGAAATAAGCTTCTCGTCCCCTTTGTTCATGCCAATCCAATTCTTCTTCCCGTGAGTGGCAGGTTGTCACCTCATAATTTTTGGGATGTATTCCATAAGACCATATCAAGATTATTCTTTTCGTTGTTGGTTTTCCAACAACTCCGTTCTAGCATTTGTTGTAAGCGTGCTCCCTCGAGATCTTGTTTCCCTTCGTTCATCCCATTCCATTCTTACTTTTGTTCCGGAGGCTTTGTGATGTTGCTCTCTTCAACCCATCTTTCCGTTTTGTCAGGATCGTGTTCTTTTCTTGGTTTATCCATTTAACCGGAGTGTTGTGTCCTTTTTCCTCATGTTCTTTTCGCCTTATCAAGTCTTGCATCTTTTCTCAACCGGAGTGCTGTTCGAATTTGGTCTTCCTTGATCCCCTTCCTTAACCGGCGTGTTTTCAATATATATCTTCCCTTCAACCTCAAGGTTTTCGCAATGTTCTTTGTCCCTCTTTTCTAACGGAGTGTTTTCGACCTTGTTCACCTTCATTGTATTCTTTTCTAGAATTTGTGTAACCTTTTCAAGGTTCTTTGGTTTCACTCGTTTGTCAAAGAAGCAACTTAGTCTTACCTCTTCTCTTTCTCTTTCGTTGTTCCTCCGGTGCCATTCTAGATCTCGGGACGAGATCCTCTCGTAGTAGTGGAGTATTGTGACGCCCTAAGACCGGAGCTTCAGATGCCTTCCAGGGTTTCCGGGTTCCGTTGTGTGATTTGTTTCGTCTGTTGCTTTCATCTTTGCATCATGTGCATTGCATCATGTCATCATGCAACCTGTTTTAAAACTCAACTAAATAAATTGCATGGATCTTTGGTCCATTTAAATCGAGGGAATTCACATGGTGATTCTCTTTAAAACATATCCTCCCAATAGTAGGGAGATATATTAAATATTTCATTAATGTGGAATTACCTTGACACACTTGCAAAATAATTCCCCATGCCTTTGTCCCATGCATCATCTCCTTCTCCTTTCCTTCTATTTCCTTTTTTTGCAAGTGCCATTTTCCCCTTCTCTATTAATGTTCATTATTTTGCTATAAATTCTCGACCATGCCTTCAACCTCTACCAAATTTCATCTCTTTTGATGTTGTTTTGGTTGGGTTCAAAATTGCATCAAGTTTGAAGTTAATTTAAACTTGGTTTAATTTTCTACCCTAAAAAAAGCCCTAACCAATTTATTCAAATATTACTTAAATCCTGGACCCCATAGCTTTTTACCTCCTTGTCAGAAACCTCCCTTAGATACCCGCTCTTTCCTTTTTATTTTGCTATCTGGGGTTTTTTTAAGAGAGAAGAGGGAAGGAGTGAGGAGCCCAGCCAGGCCTTTTCCCTGTAGCTAGGCCGGCCCATTCGGCCCAAGGCCAAGGCCCAGCCAGCCGCACTCTGTCTTAACCCTAGCCCGATTCCCCGATCCAATCTCTCCCTCTCGTTCCTCCCGCAGCGCCGCCAACTGCCCTTGTCCTCTCGCTCGACCCCTCTCTCTCTTTTCCCTGCTCGCGCCGCCAGGGACGAGCGCAGTCGGTGCCTCCCGATCCGACGTCCCGCGTCCTCCTCCGCCTTTGATCTGGTGCCGCCGGAGGCCACCAACGCCGCCCAGGCACCGCACCTCCTTCCTTAGCGTGCCCCCTTCCTTCCCCGACCTCCTCCTCACGCCAGTTGCCAGGGACGCGCCTCCCTGTTACCAAAGACGCCACCAAGCTACGCCCCGCAGTCCTGTCCTCCGACCGCGCCAAGCCCCGCCACCGGCCTGCTACCTCGCCTCCCCAACCCGAGCTGGCCCGGATCCGGCCATCTTCGACACCTTGGGTCGCTGGCCATGGACGCCTCTGCTCCATCGCCGGACGGCTGCTTCTCCGCGCGCCTCTGTTCGTCGTTGTGACAGTCATCGTGAGCCCGCGTTGACTTCCCTGCTCCACCACCATCAGCGCCCGGCAGCACCTCCTTTGTCCGTGAGTCGTGTTGTTGCTGCTCGTTTTGCCGCTCCCATGGCCTCTCACTTGTAGCCCCTCGCCAAGCATGCTACGTGATGCTGCCCCTTTTATCGTTGCTAAGGCCATTGAATCCAGGGACACAAGACCGTCTCGGTGGATTCCTTTCGACAAGTACCACGACGACCGAGTCGAGACCGCCAAGTTCCACTACCGATGAACGTTTTGGAATCGCCAAGTCAGACTACAATGCGAAGAGCATGTACAACAACTGACACCCGTGGATTTCACCAAGTACCTATACCGACGACCGAGAACCTGTTTTCGACAAGTTCGCGAGTACGACCACTTCCCACGACGACCTTGTACTACTACCGTTGACGAAGAAATGTGCACCGCAAGCATCAAGTTCAACTACCATCGACTGTGAAGGGTTTGGAGTAATCAAGTACCTCTCCGAAATTAACATGAATGACTACCATTGCAAGAACGGGACCGGAAAGTCCGAAGACCCCAAGTACCTCGACACCGATGACATGAATGTATACGAAAACTCGTGCGAGAACGCGAGAACCTCTACCCTCGACCCTAGAGCGTGCGAGAACGACTACTTCGACTGTCGTCGCGAGAACGCCTACTTCCCTCTACGAACGAGAACCGTCTCCTTTGCATGCTCCGAAGGTATAACCCTGAGACGACGTCCGTGAACGAATGCTTGCCATGTTTGAGATGCTTGTGTTTGCACTGTGTCCAATTTGTCACTCGTTTTCCTTGTCGCCAACTCGTGGGACACCCGGAATCCGGGAGCACTCCACCATCTTTTGCATGCATCCACACACTTCTCCTTTGCATCGGTATCTCAATCGAGTTACCGGAACCGGAACGTTGCCGTGGCACCATTTTCGTTATCGTTGCCGTGGCACCTCCTTTTCTTTCCACCACGGTGAAAAATGCTTCATAATGCTCTTGTCAACTTTTAATAAAAATTGCATAAACTTGTTCATGTCATCGGCACCATGATAACAACAATTAAAATGTTTAAATTGTTGTTGCTACAAATTGCTAATGCTTATGGGGATTTACCGGATTCGTTATTTGTTATATCCGGCCCCATTTAAATTGTTTAGATTGTGTAGTTTTGTCAAGCTTCACCTCTTGCCATGCTAACAACATTTAAGCTTGTTGGGTACCTAAACGAGAGAGAACTAAATAACTTGAATGTGGTGTTCCGTCAATATGTAACTCCGTTACATATTGAGCTCCATTTAATTTGTAGGATTGCTTGTGCACTTTGCCATGCCATGCATATTAAACCGGACATGCATCATACTTGATTGTGCATCATGCCATGTTGATGTGGGTTGTTTACTATGTTGTTTGCTCCTTTCCGGTGTTGCTTCTTCGGGTTGGTTCCGATAACGTCGCGTTTGTGAGGACCCGTTTGACTACGTCCGTTTGTCTGCTTCATGGACTCGTTCTTCTTCCTTGCGGGATCTCAGGCAAGATGATCATACCCTCGAAATCACTTCTATCTTTGCTTGCTAGTTGCTCGCTCTTTTTCTATGCCTATGCTGCGATACCTACCACTTGCTTGTCATGCCTCCTATATTGTTGAACCAAGCCTCTAACCCACCTTGTCCTAGCAAACCGTTGATTGGCTATGTTACCGCTTTGCTCAGCCCCTCTTATAGCGTTGTTAGTTGCAGGTCAAGATTGAAGTTTGTTCCTTGTTGGAACATGGAGATGTTGTTCCTGGTTGGAACATGTTTACTTGTTGGGATATCACAATATATCTTATTTAATTAATGAATCTATATACTTGGTAAAGGGTGGAAGGCTCGGCCTTATGCCTGGTGTTTTGTTCCACTCTTGCCACCCTAGTTTCCGTCATATCGGTGTTATGTTCCTGGATTTTGCGTTCCTTACGCGGTTGGGTAATAATGGGAACGCCTTGACAGTTCGCCTTGAATAAAACTCCTCCAGCAAGGCCCAACATTGGTTTTACCATTTTCCACCTAGCCTTTTCTTTCCCTTGAGTCGGCCGGCTCAAGGGTCATCTTATTTTAACCCCCCGGGTCAGTGCTTCTCTAAGTGTTGGTCCAACTGAGCGATGTCTGAGGCTACCAGGGGCAACTCCGGGCTGGCTTACCCGACGTCTTGCTCATCCGGTGTGCCCTGAGAACGAGATATGTGCAGCTCCTATCGGGATTTGTCGGCACATCTGGGTGGCTTTGCTGGTCTTGTTTTACCATTGTCGAAATGTCTTGTAACCGAGATTCTGAGTCTGATCGGGTCTTCCCTCTAGAAGGAATATCCTTCGTTCACCGTGAGAGCTTGTGATGGGCTAAGTTGGGACACCCCTGCAGGGATTTGAACTTTCGAAAGCCGTGCCCGCGGTTATGGGCAGATGGGAATTTGTTAATGTCCGGTTGTAGAAAACCTGAAGTTGACCTTAATTAAAATACATCAACCGCATGTGTTACCGTGATGGTCTCTTTCGGCGGTGTCCGGGAAGTGAACACGGTGTTGGAGTTATGCTTGATGTAGGTTGTTCTAGGATCACTTCTTGATCATAGTTGCTCGACCGTGCTTTGCCTTCTCTTCTCGCTCTCATTTGCGTATGTTAGCCACCATATATGCTAGTCGCTTGCTGCAGCTCCACCTCATACCTTTTACCTTACCCATAAGCTTAAATAGTCTTGATCGCGAGGGTGCGAGATTGCTAAGTCCCCGTGGCTCACAGATACTTCCAAAACCAGCTTGCAGGTGCCGATGAGACCGTGCAGTTGACGCAACCAAGCTCAGGAGGAGCTCGATGAAGATCTTGTCCTTTGTGGTGTTTCGTTCTAGTTGATCAGTAGTGGAGCCCAGTTGGGGTCGATCGGGGACCTTGTCGCATTTGGGGTTCTTCTTTTATTTTGGTTCCGTAGTCGGACCTTGATTGTATTTGGATGATGTAATGCTTTATTCATGTAATTGTGTGAAGTGGCGATTGTAAGACAACTATGTAACTTCTTCCCCTATTTTATTACATGGGTTGTGTGAAGATTACCTCACTTACGACATTGCTTTCAATGCGGTTATGCCTCTAAGTCGTGCTTCGACACGTGGGAGATATAGCCGCATCGAGGGCGTTATAAAAGCGCGAGCGAGAAACTAGAGAACAACCTGCGCAAGCATTACTCCAACACTGTGTCCACTTCCCGGACTCCGCCGAGAAGAGGCCATCACGGTAACACACTTAGTTGATTCATTTTAGTTAAGTTAAGGTTCAAGTTATCTACAATCGGACATTAACAAATTCCCATCTGCCCATAACCATGGGCACGGCTTTCGAAAGTTCAAATCCCTGTAGGGGAGTCCCAACTTAGCCCATGACAAGCTCTCACGGTCAATGAAGGAATAGACCTCCTCCCAAGACGTTCCGATCAGACTCGGTATCTCGGTTCTTCAAGATACTTCGACAGGTTAAAACAAGACCAGCAGCACCGCCCGAATGTGCCGACAAATCCCGATAGGAGCTGCACATATATCGTTCTCAGGGCACACTCAGATGAGCCAGACGTCGGGTAGGCCAGCCCAGAGTTGCCCCTGGTAGCCCCGGACATCGCTCGGTGGGACCAACACTCAGAGGAGCACTGGCCCGGGGGGGCTAAAATAAGATGACCCTCGGGCTCCGGAAACCCAAGGGAAAAAGAGTGTTGGGGATATTACTACTGGGCATAAACCGGCCTACCTGGGCCGGGTTAACTCTATCAGTAGTTCAAAGGTGTTAAAGCCCAAAGAGGCAGATAAAGGCCCAGGGCCCGTAGTCGGTTTAAAACCTGTAGCCGTACATCAGCTTTGTGCATATACTTGTAATATAAGTTAGGAACAAGGAGAGACCAACCCGGATACGAGTATGAACCGGTGTTGGGACTCTCTGAACCGGCAGGCGTCACCCATGTATATAAGGGGACGACCCGGCGGCGGTTCAAGGACAGACAACAACTCGAGACATAGGCGAAGCTTATTTGCTCCCTAGTCATCGAAACACCCATCAATTCCATCACAACTAGAGGTAGGCTTTTACCTTCATTGAAGGGGCCGAACTAGTATAAACTCTCTTGCGTCCTTGTGTCCGCTTTAATCCCTTCAAGCTAACCCGTAGTGATGGCTCCACGACTAAGTCCTTTCTCTAGGACAACTGCCGTGACAAAACCACGACAGTTGGCGCCCACCGTGGGGCTATCAGACGATGGTTTCCGGTTCTTGGAGGGCCGCTTTGAAGGACTCGAGGGCTATGCTGTAGGCCGGATGACTAAGAGTCGTTGCGGCAGGCTCTACATCAACGATGCAGGCTGGGGCCCTGAGGCCGGCTCAGTTGAGTACGGGTACCGGGTCCCCTTTGGAGCATTCATGTTTTCATTGGTAAGATCGGTGAACCGGGCCCTGAGCCGGACATCTGCACCAACCTCGTCGAGACGGCTCAGCGTGCGCAATCCGCCCGGGTTAAACCGGCCATGAAGCGTGCCTTCGTGGGAGTCATCCATGGAGGAAGTCATGAGGACGGATCGGGATTTCGCGGGGCGACTGTCATTTGTTCCGGTGATGAATCTTCGACCAGAGAAACCGAATCTCTTTATCATCTACAAGATGGCCGGATTGGGAGCTATTCCGATGGCGACAGTATTCCGGACCCCTCTGATCTGCCCAACCGGGTTGGAATATTCATGGCCGGAACACAAGTAGCGCTTCATTCTTCGACAGCTGCGGCAACGGTTTTCGGTTCCCTGTGCGCCCACCGGCTCAGGTTCTATCAGAGCTATTTGATGTGTTGGTTGTGCTTATGGCGGAGGTTAATCCGCCAGATCAGGACGTTCACAACACGGAGATTGCAAAGGTAAAGGAACAGATCACCCAGGCCAAGGCGGATCTGGCGGCTGAGGACACCAGGATGGCCGCAGAGCGGGCCACTTTAGACGCACAGGCCTACAGGCTTATGTTGGATCAGAGCGTGTCGCATGAAGTCATGAGGAGGAAGCACCGGTCCCGCTTACCTCCGGTTTTCGAGGCCAGAGACCTTTTCAACACTCCAGGACCAAGAGCCAGTAATCCGCCGGAGGGGAACCGGGCAGAAGCCCCTGGGACCGGTGCACCGGTTCATCCTCGTCAGATGGACCCGCCTCGTCAAAACACCATTATACCTCGGGATGCTTTAACACCTCCGGGTCACTACTCCAACCCAATGGACAATCTTGTTGCCGCTGCTGCACGACTAGAGGCCATTCTAGTTGAAGGTGACTCGCCGCAAGCAGTAGAGACACGACGGGTCAAGGAACTTCTGAGGATAGCTTTGGCCCAACAGGAGGCGTACTCGTACAGCCGCGACCGAATCCACTCGACCCCCCGCCCAAGCCGGAGCTATAGCAGACATATGGATGAACCAGCAGTGTCGAGTAATGAACGACGTGGAGCACCCTATGGTAACAACCCGACGGGTAGTGCTGATGACGCTCAGGAAGTGGTGAACCGGGCCCGAGCGCGTAGGGAGGCCGAGTTAGCCACACAACATCAGGCTCGGCAGCTCACGCCGGTTCGTCCAACCATTTCAATCGAGCCTGGTGTTACTTCTAGTTCTTTGGGGGTGCCTTGCCTCGTCCCCGCTTTACGCAACGTGCGTTTGCCCAAGGATTTCAAAGGCCCACGCAAGGTACCAAATTATATGGCGGATCAACCACCAGAGACATGGGTAGAGAGCTATGAGATGGCCATGGAGATGCTTGATGTGGATGATGCGGCGTGTGCGAAATACTTCACCATGATGCTTGAAGGAACGGCCCGTACTTGGCTAAAAAGCTTGCTCGCTAATTCTATCAGCTCGTGGGCCCAATTACGAGCCCAGTTTATCAACAATTTTGAGGATACCTGTAAACAGCCTATGTCGATAGTGGACTTAGATGCATGCGTCTAGGAGGAAGGAGAGTCAACGACTCATTGGGTGCGCCAGGTTTCGCAAGTGTTGCACTCCTCAGACCGCATCAACGCTGACACCGCAGTATTAACCCTAGAAGGCAACTGCCGGTTTGGGCCCCTGCAGTTGAAATTGGGGCGGATGAAGCGTCATTGCACCGACATGGGAACCCTCATGGCCGCTTTGGTAAAATATGCTGATTCTGATAGTACCAAGGATCCCGAATCTGATGATGACAAGACAGGGAAGGGGAAGAAGAACAGCAGCTCCAAAGGTCAGCAGCATCACTGGGTAGGCAATGGCGGAGGAGGCAAGCGTAAAGCGGATGGCAACATGGATTTTGTGGCTAATACCAACATACAGGACAATGGCCAGCGGCGCAATGGCAGGCCGAAAAATCATAGTGGAGCGCCCAACCCCAACCCAAACCGCCTGAACTATTTGCTAAACCAGCCCTGTCCAAAACATGGGACGATGGAGGAGCCAGCAAACCACCTTTGGAAGGATTATTTTATTATGCAGGAGTTCAAGAATTCTAATAATTTCCGGTATGATCACGGATCTGGCGTCGGCTCAGGATCCGGGTCGGGTTACGGTGGAGGAAGTTCCGGTTCAGGATTTAATGGTAATCCGGGCAGGCATAATGGTCAAAATAGTCAGAACAACCAGGGTGGTTACATCCAACAGCAGCAACAGTCAGGTTACCAAAGCAACCCAAAGCAGTTGAGTAGTGGGCAGTACCATGTCTTTACCACTAGCTTGGACAAGCGAGACCGGAAGGTTCAGAGGCGGGCAGTCAACTCTGTTGAACCAGCCACACCCCGTTATCTACGTTGGTCTGAACAGCCAATCATATGGAGCAGAGAGGATCACCCACTCCAGGTCGATAATCCGGGTCAGTTGGCTCTGGTGGTGGCGCCTCAGGTTGGAGGTTATAAGTTCACCAAGGTGCTCATGGATGGAGGGAGCAGCATTAACATCCTATACTATGAGACCTTCCGTCGTATGGGACTTACAGATAAGAATCTCAAACCGTCCAATACAGTATTCCACGGTGTAGTGCCTGGCAGATCAGCCTATCCCGTTGGTAAGATAGCTCTTGAAGTGGCCTTTGGGGATGATCATGATTCTAGGTCGGAGACATTAATGTTTGAAGTGGTGAAAATCCAAAGTCCATATCATGCCCTGTTTGGGCGTCCGGCATATGCCAAGTTTATGGCTCGGCCCTGTTATGTGTATTTGCAGCTCAAGATGCCGGGTCACAAGGGGACAATAACGGTTCACGGAAGCCGCAAAATCGCTTTGGAATGCGAGGAAGGAGATGCGGCTTATGCAGAGTCGGTTTGTGCCACCGAGGAGTTGAAGTACTATAAAGACAATGTTGATCCGGCGGACATGACTCCGTTGAAGAAACCAACTACGGAGCATGATCCGGCCCTGAAGTTCAAATCGGCAGCAGAAACTAAGCTTGTTGACTTCGTACCTGGTGATTCGTCCAAGCAGTTCAGCATTAGTGCCAACTTGGATCCGAAATAGGAAAGTGCGCTCATCGAGTTCATCCGTGAGAATCGGGACATTTTTGCATGGAAGCCCTTCGACATGCCAGGTGTACCGAGGCAACTCGCTGAGCACACACTTAATTTGGATCCTAAATACAAGCCGGTGAAACAGTTCCTCCGCCGGTTTAACGAAGAAAGACGCAAGGCGATTGGAGAAGAGGTAGCCAGGCTCTTAGCTGCTGGTTTTATTGTTGAAGTTTTTCACCCTGAGTGGCTTGCCAATCCGGTGCTAGTCCTTAATAAAAATGGCACCTGGCGTATGTGTGTGGATTACATAGATCTTAATAAGGCTTGTCCAGCAGATCCTTTTGCCCTCCCCCGTATTGATCAAATCATTGATGCTACGGCGGGTTGTGAGCGTTTAAGTTTTTTGGATGCATATTCTGGCTATCATCAGATCAAAATGACAGTTAAGGACCAGGAGAAGACGGCATTCATAACTCCCTTTGGAGCCTTCTGCTATGTGTCTATGCCCTTTGGGCTCAAAAGTGCCCAGGCAACTTATCAACGATGTGTACAAAACTGTCTTCACAAGCAGATTGGCCGTAATGTACATGCTTACGTGGATGATATCGTGGTTAAATCCAGGGAGAAGGAGACTCTGGTTCATGATTTGAAGGAAACCTTTGATAACCTAAGGACGTACAAGATGATGCTTAATCCGGACAAGTGTGTCTTTGGTGTACCGGCAGGCAAGTTATTGGGTTTTCTGGTGTCCAACAGGGGAATTGAGGCTAATCCGGAGAAGATCACAGCCATCACCTCCCTAGATAAACCGAAGTGTATCAATGATGTTCAATGCTTGGCAGGCCGGATTGCCGCGTTAAGCCAGTTTATCAGCCGCCTTGGTGAGAAGGCGATCCCTTTGTATCAGATGTTGAAGAAGACGGATTAGTTCGTCTGGAGTTCTGCTGCTGATGAAGCATTTAAGGACTTAAAGCGGCAATTGGCCAATCCGCCTGTGCTCGCCGCTCCCATTGACAAGGAGCCGTTACTGCTATATGTTGCTGCTAATGCTCGAGCAGTCAGCGTGGCTATTGTGGTGGAACGAAAGGAGGCAGGTAAGGAGCATCTGGTTCAACGTCCGGTCTATTATATCAGCGAGGTACTCATTGAGTCCAAGCAAAGGTATCCGCATTGGCAGAAGCTGGTGTACGGAGTTTTTATGGCAAGCCGGAAGCTTAAGCAATACTTCCAAGGGCACCCAATTACGGTGGTCAGTTCTGCTCCTTTGGGAGATATCATCCAGAATCGGGAAGCAACTGGCCGGATGGCAAAGTGGGCTATAGAGCTGGGGCCGTACGGTTTGAAATATGTGCCTCGTACATCGATTAAGTCTCAAGCACTTGTTGATTTCATCAATGATTGGACGGAAATGCAAGCACCTGAAGAAAAGCTGGATCATACGTATTGGACCATCCATTTTGACGGATCCAGGCAGTTGGAAGGCTCGGGGGCTGGAGTCGTATTAACTTCCCCACGAGGTGATAAGTTTTGTTATGTTCTCCGTTTAATGTTCCCTTGTACTAACAATGCAGCTGAGTACGAAGCCTTGCTCGATGGTCTTCGGATGGCTAAGGAGATGAATCTAAGTCGAGTTAAGTGCTTCGGTGATTCGGACCTTGTGGCTCAGCAAGTGTCTGGCACTTGGGACTCCAAGGACCCACTCATGGCAGCATATCGTCGTGAGGTGGATATTGTTGCAGGTTATTTCAGAGGCTATCAGGTGGACCACGTGGACCGGCGGAAAAATGAAGCGGCGGACGCTTTAAGCCGGCTGGGCTCTCAGTGCAAACCGGTCCCACCCAATGTTTTTCTGAATGTGCTGCACAACCCGTCGGTGAAGATCCCTGGTGAAGAGGATTTGGCCATTCCTGATCCGGAGGCTCAATTGGTGGCAGTTCTTCATGTTATTCCGGATTGGATGCTTCCTTATCTGGCATACAAGAACCGGGGCGAGTTGCCAGAAGATGAGATTCTGGCCTGGCAGATAATCCGGTGATCCAAGTCCATGGCTGTCATCAACAGTGAGTTGCATCATTGCAGTGTATCAGGAGCTTTTCAACGTTGCGTGTTCCTGAAGAAGGCCGTGAAATTTTGTGGGAGATCCACGAAGGAGATTGTGGTCACCACGCTGGTTCAAAGTCTCTGGTGGCTAAAGCATTTCGCCATGGTTTCTATTGGTTAACTGCTCATGTTGATGCAAAGGATCTGGTCATACGATGTGATGGTTGCCAAAGGTTTTCAAGACGTGCTCATGTACCGTCTCAAGAATTGAGGATGATTCCAATTACTTGGCCGTTTGCGACTTGGGGCTAGATATGGTTGGGCCTTTCAAAAGATCCAAAGATAAGAAGACCCACCTCCTGGTGGCGGTGGACAAGTTTACAAAGTGGGTGGAGGCAGAACCTGTTAGCAAGTGCGATGCGGCCACAGCGGTTCAGTTCATCAAAAAGGTGATTTTCCGGTTTGGCTTTCCGCACAGTATTATCACAGATAATGGTACCAATTTATCCAAAGGTGCTATGAAGGAGTTCTGTGAACGGGAGCACATCCGGCTCGACGTTTCATCAGTGGCACATCCACAGTCCAATGGTCAAGCAGAAAGAGCTAATCAAGAGATCTTGAGAGGCATCAAGCCCCGGCTCATGGTTCCTTTGCAGAGAACGCTGGGTTGTTGGGTAGAAGAATTACCATCTGTGTTATGAAGCATCAATACAACACCCAACAAATCAACAGGATACACACCGTTCTTCATGGTTTATGGAGCGGAGGCGGTTCTCCCCAGCGATATCCGTCATGACTCACCTCGTGTCACGGCTTATGTTGAAGCGGACAACGAGACAACACGGCAAGATGCTTTGGACCGGTTGGATGAAGAGCGTGACATCGCAGCCGCCCGGTCGGCGATTTACCAGCAGGATCTTCGTCGTTATCACAGTCGCCGAGTCAGAACCAGAGCCTTCCAGGAAGGAGATTTGGTGCTTCGGCTCATCCAAGATCAGACTGATATGCATAAGCTATCCCCACCTTGGGAGGGGCCTTTCATGGTCAGCAAGAATCTGCACAACGGGTCGTACTATCTGATCGATATTCAAGAGCATAAGGACTCACGTACATCAGAGGAAGAGACTAACAGGCCGTGGAATATAGCTCATCTTCGGCCTTACTATACCTGAGCCATTGGCTATACTTATGTACATACAATGTATATATTATGATTAAGTATAATAAACCGGAACCTCAGCTAAAGCGGGGTATCTGTTCTTTTACATCATGTGAGGTTACACGGAGTTGCTCTAAAACGGCCTCCGGTTTACCCCTTGAGTTCGCTTTGCTAAAAGCATCATGTTATATCACTTGGAGGATTGGTCGTGTTCGAACCAATACCATGCCTCTTGATAGGTGAAAGCCACCAGATCACTTGGGGACTTGGTCATGTCTGAACCAGTCATGCCTCTTGATCGGCCTAAGGCCACAGAATCACTTGGGGGCTTGGTCGAACCCGAACCATGACCACGCCATTTCGTCGGCATAAATGCCACAAGAATCACTCGGGGACCTGGCTAACTAGAACCATAGTTACACCTAATGGGAGCTTGGTTGTGTTTGGCCATGGTTACGCCATTTGATCAGCTTAAATAAATCTTTTTTGGCAAACGTTTTTGTCGTTGCTTTTGCTTCATACTTTTCTTTGAAGGGGTTTTTTTGCTTTTTATTGTGTTCTTTAAACCGACAAAGTTTTTTAACCAATCAATTGACGGAACACAGTTCACGTCAATCCGGAGACTATTTGTCCGGTTTGATCCTTGTTGTTAACATCCTC
>NC_041390.1:316422564-316483055 GCF_002162155.2 Triticum dicoccoides
ATATATACAGGAGCTGTTATCTCCTCCAAACAGTATGGGTTTGCAAAACTCCGCTTCAAGATTGGCCAAGCCAACTTCACGCTCAATGACGGCATGTATTATGTATCTCAAAATTTGGTCATACTTAAAATTTTGTTTTGATTTCATATATGCAGACATCATATTCTGCCTGACGGTACAACCGCAGTGGCACTTGACGAATTTTTTATTTCAGAAAGTGTTTTGGAAAGTTCATTGCCACAGGAAGAACAGATTATGCACGAAGGCATATCAACATCAAAGGTATCAGCTAGCCTATTACAAGGCAACATGGTGCCCAGTAATATAATTGTTTTTTGCGAAGAAGAGGCAGTTTTAAACCGACGTCCGGTTCAAGCTTGGTCACCAGCCTGGCCTGATGGTTGTGGGTCGTCCTGCGCCGCTTCAGCCTCCGTATCCCTGCCCAGTGGCTGGAAATCCACAGTTGTCCAGTCGATTCCCATTAATGCTTGAAAAATAGCTTCATCGTGGATCAGCAAGGATGGGTCAATATCGGGAGCGTAAGTATGCTTACGGATTGGAGGAATCAGATTTTCCGATTCATGGATTGGCGCAGCTATTCACTTGTTCTGACTGTCATATTGCGCTTGATAACGAGACAAGTCTGCTTCCTCAGCCAACTGACAAGCTAGTGGACGCACCTCCCGGTTTATCGCTTGCAGATCCGCTTCACCGAATTCTGTTCCATCTTCCTTCAAGCTGGGATAGCCCTGAGCCACTTCAACAGGATCAAAGTCCGGCACCCAGGCTTTTGCCCGGATTAAAGCATTGATTGTGCCGGTTCGAGCAGCAGATTTCTTTAACTCTTCAATCCGGGCAGGAAGCACCGACATTTTCATCAGAGTATCTTGAATCAAAGTAGGTGCCGGTTTGTTATGAGAGGCGGTACAAATGATCCGCTGGGCACCAGTATACAATTGTTCAACCAATGTATAGGCGGCTTTTAGCTTCTTCCGTACATCTGACCCCAAGTGACCAATGCGTGTCCCTGAAATACCATAAAGGGCTAATAAGTCGGCGACTTTGTCAGAAGGCAGAGCTAATTCAGTAGGAAAACTGGCTTACCGAAGATAGCAGCAGTCATGGAATGCACGTGCCGCTTTATGCTGGTCAATTCATCTGCCACTAGTTTTAGTGCAGCCTCAGCATCCTCTGCTTGTTTGATCAAAGCGGATTTCTCAGTGGCCCAGTCCGCCCATTTCTTCTGAAGTTATACTTAAGTTGTTCCATGGCGCTTAAAGCACTGGTCAATTCCTCTTTTGCTTTGGAGGTTTCAGCTTGTTGGGTTTTCAGGGCTTCTTGAAGATCGATGACTTGGTTCTCTTTCATCTTCAGCTCCGCCTGCATGCATACAGATATATGCTTCAGCAAACTGGTAGAAGGATTCAAGTACCAACCACATAACAAGTTATGCGCTTAGTACTTGGGGGCTAATGCATATTTGATCTAAAGCGGCCTCCGATTTACCCCTTCATCTTTCGATTGTTTACAAAGTACCAAGATCAATACAAGTATCCAACTTGGCACTTGGGGGCTAATGGCTATTTAATCATATGTATTCTTATGTGGCAGTTTCAATTACTTAAAGTACCGGTTTAACTACACTAAGTTGAACCGGCCCTTGGGGACTACATCAGCAAATTACAAAGCATCAAGATTCATATTATTAAGTCCCGGTTTGAAAGAATATTTCAAATCGGCCCTTAGGGGCTAGGAGAGTCAGCAAGATTGAAAGCATACAAGCAGGAAGGAGCATATGGAAGTTACCTCATATTTATCCTTCATCATGTTAACCAGACCGGCTTCATAGTCACGGCTGGTATACAGCCGGTTCAGATAGCCGGAATGGATATCTTGGGCGTTCAGAGCAGCGTAAGCCGTCAGATCAGCATTCCACTTGCCTTTGCCAAAAGCAGCTAGTTCTTCCTTGGCAGAATGTTTGGATAAAGCGACATGATTGCTTGGCTCAGTATGGCCAGTGCTAGTAATGACAACTTCATCATCATTGGTACCGCCGGTTTGCACTGGAGCTGTTGGCTTGTCAGTAGGTTTTGCAGGACCGTTGGAGCTTTCAACCTGGAGGGAACCTGTGGGCTAATGGATAGGACCTAAGGTGTCAGTAGGTATTTCCTCAGCAGTAAGATCATCATCTGGCTGCGGTGGATCATTGGGAATATCCTCAGGAATAGCCGCTTCAAGATTGGGTGTGGTGCCTGGCTCAAGAATGACATCTTCTTCGGCCGCTTTATCCAGGCGGGCCTTCTTGCTCGGCCTAGGTTTGGCCCTGAGAAGAATAACAAAATTAAATACAGCATATGTTCTAAGGCAATATACTATAAACATCACAATAAATATAGCTTACCCAAGCACCGTTTTGAGCGGTGGGAGCTGTAGCCGACGACTCGCCAGAAGATGAGTGGGAAATAACCTGATAATCGGAGTCAGACGGATTAAGAGGTTGATGAAAGCAGCCCGCTTTAGGACAAGCACTGACAAGCGAATTAGAGACCTCGGAATGACGTTTCCGAACCGGACTGTTCGGTAAACCGACGGAGGTAACTACCTGGCCGCTGTGCCGGGTGGTGCGGCGAGCTTCGTGTTGTTGAGTCTTCATAAGAAGTTTAGGATCCAAATAAGCAAGAGGATGAGAAAATTTAACTTCCCGGTTTGCCTGACAGATTTTTTGTGAAGGCAAAGTTTCTGAATCGGAAGAGAGAATAATTACCTCTGCAACATCCGCATGGCTGGCTTCGGCATCACCCTGACAAATATCATCATCAATAAGACGCATGAAAAATAAACCAAGTGAGTCAAGCTCTACCTCAAAGTCCGGATTATCCACCTCGTCATCAGGGGCCGGATTAGAAGATGCAGTGGTTCTTTTCCGGTGGGCAGTCTTCTTCACAGCTTTAGTTTTTTGCCGGGTTGCTCTTTCCGGTTTATCTGTTTTCTCTGGTTTCTCCTGCGGCAGCTTTTTGCTCCAAAACGGGTCATTGCCCTGGTTATGCAGACACTGATATTAAAAACAATGACCAGACATATCAATAACAGATTCAGCAAAGAGAAAAATCAAAGTCTTACAGCTGGCGGTTTGTTGGTAGCACAGAAGGGAAGTAGGCCGGTTCTAGCGCAGATGTGCTCCGGTTCATTCAGTATCTTACGCACAGCCTCTATGATTTCCTCACCGGAGAGCTGGAGTCTTGAATGTCACAGTGGGTCATCCACACTATCAGTATATTCGCACATCAAACTGGAGCGCTGACTAAGGGGCAGTATGCTCCATGATATCCAACAGCGAGCAAGGTCAACCCCTGTTAAACCGTTGGCCACAAAGGCCCTGAGCTTTGACAGCTGAGGAGCATATTTGCTTCTCTCATGGGCAGTCAATCATTGAGGAAAAGGATGGGTATTGCTGAGCCGCTCCGGACGAAAGCCAGGCAAGGGATTCTCACCAGCAGGGGAGGTGTCTTTGCAGTAGAACCATGTCTGATTCCACTCCTTGGGGTGACTGTG
Organism: Triticum dicoccoides; assembly: GCF_002162155.2. Lineage (NCBI taxonomy): Eukaryota > Viridiplantae > Streptophyta > Magnoliopsida > Poales > Poaceae > Triticum > Triticum dicoccoides. The sequence goes on from NC_041390.1 coordinate 316,426,117, forward strand.
CAGCTTGGCGTGAGGGTATGTGACCTCTTTCCTTTTTTGAATCGCCATGCCACCCAACTCCGTATTAGAGCCATCAGTAAACTCAGTACGGCGGTTTAGATGGAAAAGATCTCTGAATAATTCCACTGTGGGCTCCTCTTGAAAGAACACCTCACAGAGCACTTGGAAGTGGCACATATTTGTAACAGAGTTGGGGCCAGTGTCTTGCGGATGGAGGTGGAAATCAGCTAGAACATCCCGGTAGAATTTAGAACCGGGCTGTTTAAAACCCCGGGCTAAGTGGTCTATGAAAACAACAACCTCTCCTTCTCGAGGTGTGGGGGGCATTCTTTGCCAGGAGCCCTCCAATGGACGGTGTCTTTGCTGCCCAAGGCGCCAATCAGGACTAAATCGTCCAGTTGATCCTCTGTGACGCGAGAAGGGACCCAATTGCACTCATACACTTGCTTGGCCATGATGAAATCTACAAAGTACATTGATATGTGCAATGTTAAACCGGAAGCAGATCTATCTAAATCGGAGTTTCATGAAGCAACCAACATCTGGTGGTTCAACAAGGGGACTAATGGCATATACCGGTTTGGAAAATTTTCTATAAAGTTAAACCGCCTGACCTAAACATTGAAGCAATTGAGATTACGGATGGTTAAGTATGCAGAAACAGGTTTCACAAGATCTTATTACGGCATTGGATCTGAAGCAAGTTCAGAAAATAAGAAAAATAGTCGAAGATCAAAGCAGAACAGTATTGAATCAATGAGCAGAAGTATATGTGAGATCTATGGTTTTGGGCAGGAAACTAGCGGCGGATACTAAAAGTTACCGCTACACAAAGCAAGGGTTTACATGTGCATCCAGGAGCTAGTACATGAGTATGAACAAGTTAGGAACACCGCAAGAACACGAAGCCCTAGATCATATCTATGTTGAGAAGAACAGAAGACCTACCAGAGCTGAGGAAAACGCGGAAGGTCGCCGCGGCTTTCTGGAACGTTCAAGTTGATGCAGCGGCCAAGGGTGATGCAAAAGACGACGGCGGCGGCGGAGCTCTGAGACTAGTGACGCGAGGAAGACGAAGAGGAAGGGCACGAAGGGAAGAAAAGAAATGACCCTTCGGGCCTATTTATAAGGCAAAGGACATGTGTCAGGCGCGGGAATCAAGGGACCGCAGATTTTGGAAGTAGGGCGGTCACCTCGGTCATTGCGAATCTATTAAACAAGAAGATATCATGGATGTTTTCTTTATGACAGATGATGTCACGCCGGTTTACAGCAAACAGAGAAGATGACGTCACGTCGGTTCAACAACTACAAGAAGATGTTGAAGACGAAGATTGTTGCTAAGGATTGACATGAACCTGTTCAAATCAATCTGGGGCCTAATGTTGGGGATATTACTACTGGGCATAAACCGGCCTACCTGGGCCGGGTTAACTCTATCAGTAGTTCAAAGGTGTTAAAGCCCAAAGAGGCAGATAAAGGCCCAGGGCCCATAGTAGGTTTACAACCTGTAGCCGTACATCAGCATTGTGCATATACTTGTAATATAAGTTAGGAACAAGGAGAGACCAACCCGGATACGAGTATGAACCGGTGTTGGGACTCTCTGAACCGGCAGGCATCACCCATGTATATAAGGGGACGACCCGACGGCGGTTCAAGGACAGACAACAACTCAAGACAAAGGCGAAGCTTATTTGCTCCCTAGTCATCGAAACACCCATCAATTCCATCACAACTAGAGGTAGGCTTTTACCTTCATTGAAGGGGCCGAACTAGTATAAACTCTCTTGCGTCCTTGTGCCCTCTTTAACCCCTTCAAGCTAACCCGTAGCGATGGCTCCATGACTAAGTCCTTTCTCTAGGACAACTGCCGTGACAAAACCACGACAAAGAGGCTAGGTGGCAAATGGTAAAACCAATGTTGGGCATTGCTGGAAAAGCTTTAATCAAGGCGAACTATCAAGGGGTTCCCATTATAACCGAACCGCATAAGGAACGCAAAATCCGGGAACATAACACCGATATGACGGAAACTAGGGCGGCAAGAGTGGAACAAAACACTAGGCGAGAGGCCGAGCCTTCCACCCTTTACCAAATATATAGATGCATTAAGATAACAAGATAATATAATGATATCCCAACAAGTAAACAAATGTTCCAACAAGGAACGGCCTCCAATCTTCACCTGCAACTAGCAACGCTATAAGAGGGGCTGAGCAAAGCGGTAACATAGCCAATCAACGGTTTGCTAGGACATGGTGGGTTAGAGGTTTGACATGGCAATTTGGGAGGCTTGAAAGCAAGTGGTAGGCATCGTAGCATTGGCATAGCAAAAGAGCGAGCAAACTAGCATAGCAAAGATAGTAGTGATTTCGAGGGTATGATCATCTTGCCTGCACAGTTGTCAGAGTTGACTGGATCCTCGAAAGCAAACTCAACGGGCTCCTCGTTAGCGAACTCATCTCCCAGCTCTACCCAAACAAGACAAACAAGCAACAAGGACACAATCAACCACGTGCAAGTATCAAACAAGATGATGCAATGATGGTATGCTATGCGGGATGCATATGCAAGATATGACAAGGAATGCAAGAGCCTGGCCTCAACTTGGAAAACCAAGTGTCCCACTGGAAAGATGAGATGAAATCGCTTGAAAACGATATAAAGAACGCCGGAATCGGAGTTACGGTTTGGAAATGGCAAGCGATTCAAAAATGACTCCGGTCTACAATTTACAGCAAGTAGCCATCTAAATGCAAGGAGATGAACATGCTACAGCACCCAAACATGACAACAAAGTACATGGCAGGGATGCATTAATGATGCTTAACAAAAGTCTAGCACTGAGCTACGACCAATTCATCCATTAACAGGTTCAAACAAGCATGGCAAAATGCATATGACAAACAGATCTCAGACTTAGTGAAATTAACACTTGTCTGGAATTTCTGATCAGGTAGCCCACTTCGGAGCAGCAAAACTACATGCCACAGGACCTGAACATGGAAAAGTAAAGCATGGCATGGAGATACTCAAAGAGCTTAACAAAAGTCCCTTAGTGACCTTGAGCCAAAAGGGATCAGAAAATACAATTGCAAGCATGCGAACATAGCAAAAGCATAATCAGTTTTCAGACTTGGTGAAAACTGGCACATACTAAAATATAACTCAAGTAGGCATGTTTACGAGCTCGATGCACTCACTACGGAGCAAGTCATGAAAAGCTAAGCATACATCTATCAAGAACACATAAAATGCAAGCTAGACATGGAAAGAACAATAGCATAGCATGCACGGATCAACTACAACATCATCGGCAAAATTGCAAACAAGTTGACAATCTGCCCAGATCCACAAAGTAGCAAAAGTAGAGCTCGATTGACTCAAGCTAGGTTGCTCCATAATTGAAAACAAAGATATGGATGAATAGAGCACTACAATATTAACAAAACACCCTTACTGATCATCCTCAAAAGAGGCACGGATCACTAGGAAACAACATTAACATATGGCATCATGAGATAAACAGATCAAGGACTTAGTGGAATTGCTAAGTCCCTGAAATCAGAATTAACAAGTGCACCACTTTGCAAGCTTGTGCTAGTCACCACACACATCACAAAAATATATGGGTTGCACCTATGGAAAGATGACAAAACCCTTAACAAAACATATGTAGAGCATCAGGGCATATCATGCACACAATAATCATGGCAAAAATGACAAAAAGCTAAATGGAGCAGCAGATGTGACAATTATCTCAAGTAGCCTCCTTCTAACAGCATTTCGGGCATCAAGATGAACTCAAATGAAAATGATGCAATGGAATGAAATGATGTACTCTCTGAGATGAACATTTTGATATGCTATATGCATGAATCGGAGCTACGGATGCAAAGTTACGAGGCTATGAACATGGGCATATGGATTAGGGTTTCGAGAGAAAAAGTCAACCCGAGGAGGTATTTCCAGATCTGGATGGGGCACGCAATCCGAGGTTGGCCGGATTCTTCGCCGGAGAGGAAGCCGAGGTGGCCAGAGAAGGGACTTGGCGTGGAGGAGACCACCCGCCGGCGAGGTGGCCGGAGCCGCAGTGACGGACGGCGGCGGCGGCGGTTGCGGCGAGGAGGTCCGGTCGAGGTGGCGGTGGCCGGCGATGGGGCGCGGCGTCGCCGGGGCAGCGGAGCCGCGGCGGCCAGCGACGAGGCGAGGTGGCGTCACGGGCGAGGAGGAGGCGAAGGCGCCCGAGGGCGGAGGGAGTGGGCCGCGGGGGCCGAGATTGGGCCCGGCGGGCTTCGGCGATGTGGGGCGCGCCGGTGCCACGTGGCGGAGCACGGTAGGTCGGGCGGCAGCGGGCGGACGCTGTCCGGTCCACTCCGGACACGTCCGGTGGCGCCAGAGGTTGGATCTAGGGTTTGCCCGAAAATTACGGGGAGTGGTCTTTAAATAGAGGTGGAGGGAGCTAGGAGAGTCCAAATGAGGTGCGATTTTCGGTCACGCGATCGTGATCGAACTATCTAGATGATGGAGAAGGCTTAGGTGGGTTTTGGGCCAAAATGGAGGGGTGTTGGGCTGCAACACACACGAGGCCTTTTCGGTCCCTCGGTTAACCGTTGGAGTATCAAACAAAGTCCAAATGACACGAAACTTGACAGGCGGTCTACCGGTAGTAAACCAAGGCCGCTTGGAAAGTCTCGGTCCAATCCGGAAATGTTTAATCCCCACACACGAAAGAAAGGTAGAAATGACCACCGGAGGAGAACGAAGCGCCGGAATACAAAACGAACAACGGGGAAAATGCTCGAATGCATGAGATGAACACATATGCAAATGCAATGCACATGATGACATGATATGAGATGCATGACAACGACAACAACACATGGAGACAAAGAACAAAACGGCAAGATTTGGAGTACAAATTGGGAAAGTTATATCCGGGGTGTTACAACACTCCACCACTACGAAAGGATCTTGTCCCAAGATCTAGGACTGAAAGAATGCCGGGTACTCAGAACGAAGGTGATCCTCGCGTTCCCAGGTAGCTTCACGGTCGGAATGGTGTGACCACTTGACTTTGAGAAATTTGATTGACTTGTTGCGAGTCTTGCGTTCAGTCTCTTCGAGAATAGCAACTGGGTGCTCACGATAAGAGAGATCTTCTTGGAGCTCAATGTCCTCGAAGTTGACGGTGCGGTCAGGAGTCTTGAAGCACTTTCGGAGCTGAGTGACATGGAACACGTCATGAACATTTGCAAAATTTGAAGGAAGCTCGAGTTGATAGGCGAGATCGCCTCTCTTGCTGAGAATCTTGAAAGGTCCCACGTATCTAGGGGCAAGCTTCCCTTTGATACCAAAGCGACGAGTACCTTTCATAGGAGAGACGCGGAGGTAATCATGATCTCCGATCTTGAAAGCCAAATCACGGTGCTTACTATCATAGTAGCTCTTCTGGCGGGATTGGGCTGCTTTGAGGTTATATCGAATGACTTTGCACATTTCTTCTGCCTCTGTGATTAAGTCATTACCCAAAAGATGATGTTCACCGGTTTCAGACCAGTTGAGAGGGGTACGGCACTTCCTGCCATACAGAATTTCAAATGGGGCCTTGCCCGAACTTGCTTGAAAACTGTTGTTGTAGGAGAATTCAGCATAAGGAAGAGAATCCTCCCACTTCATGCCGAAGGAGATCACACAAGCCCTGAGCATATCTTCAAGAATCTGGTTGACACGCTCGACTTGACCGCTAGTTTGAGGATGGAAAGTTGTGCTGAAGCGGATGTTGGTGCCCATGGCCTTCTGAAAAGAATCCCAAAACTTGGATGTAAAAATGCTGCCACGGTCTAAAGAGATCACTTGTGGAATACCGTGCAGAGAGACAATACGAGAGGTATAGAGTTCCGCCAATTGAGCTGCAGTAATCGACTCTTTGATAGGCAGAAAATGAGCCACTTTGGTGAGTTTGTCGATGACAAGGAATATAGCATCATTGCCACGCTTGGACTTTGGAAACCCAGTCACGAAGTCCATTTCAATGTGGTCAAACTTCCATTCTGGAATGGCAAGAGGTTGGAGGAGACCAGCTGGCTTTTGGTGTTCTGCCTTCACTCTTCTACAGACATCACACTCATTCACGAATTGAGCAATCTCGCGCTTCATTCGAGTCCACCAATAAGCCTACTTGAGGTCCTGATACATCTTCGTGCTCCCAGGGTGGATGGAGAGGAGAGAATCATGAGCCTCGTTCATGATCACTTTACGGAGGTCACCTTTGGGTACAACAATACGATCCTCGAAGAAGAGAGTGTCCTTGTCATCAAGGCAGAAGCACTTGTACTTGGGTTGACTCTTGGCAATCCCAATCTTCACCTTTTTCACCATAGCATCAAGAACCTGGGCTTGGCGAATCTGGTCTTCCAAGGTAGGAGAGACTTGAAGGTTGGCGAGGAAACCTTGAGGAACAACTTGCAGATTAAGTTTGCGGAAAGCTTCACAAAGCTTGGGTTGATAAGGCTTGAGAATCAAACTGTTGCAATAAGCTTTTCTGCTCAATGCGTCAGCAATCACATTGGCCTTGCCTGGAGTATACTCGATACTCGGATTATACTCTTGAATCATTTCGACCCATCGAGTTTGCCTGAGGTTGAGATTAGGCTGAGTGAAGATGTACTTGAGACTCTTGTGATCAGAGAAAATGTCCACTTTTCTTCCCAATAGAAGATGTCTCCAAGTCAAAAGAGCATGCACAACTGCCGCCAACTCGAGATCATGAGTGGGGTAGTTCTTCTCATTAGGCTTCAACTGGCGAGAGGTATAAGCAACAACTTTCTTCTCTTGCATCAATACTGCGCCAAGACCCTGGAGAGAGGCATCACAAAAGACCTCGTACGGCTTGGATTCATCAGGCGGAGTCAGAACTGGAGTAGTGATCAATTTCTCTTTCAAAGTGTTGAAAGCAATGTCACACTCCGGAGACCAAACGTACTTGACGTGCTTCTGGAGGAGATTTGAGAGAGGCTTCGCGATCTTAGAAAAGTTTTCAACGAATCTTCGGCAATAGCTTGCGAGACCGAGGAAGCTACGGAGTTGCTTCACGTTCTAAGGAGGTTCCAAATTCACAATTGCAGACACCTTCTCAGGATTCATGGCAATGCCCTTGGTAGAGATAATATGACCAAGATAAAGAACCTCATCAAGCCAAAATTCACACTTGGAGAACTTGGCGCAGAACTGATGTTCCCTGAGCTTATCGAGTACCAAATGCAAGTGCTTGGCATGATCTTCCTTGTTCTTCGAGAAAACCAGAATGTCATCGAGATAGACCAAAACGAAGTCATTGGTGTAGGCGTTGAAGATGAAGTTCATCATGCGAGAGAACGTCGGAGGAGCGTTGACGAGGCTAAAAGACATGATAGTGTATTCATATGAACCATAGCTTGTCCTGAAAGCCGTCTTGGGAATATCTTGCTCACGAATTCGAATCTGATGATAACCCATACGGAGAACAAGCTTGGAGAATACTTGGGCACCTTTGAGTTGTTCGAACAGCTCGTTGATGTTGGGATGTGGGTATTTGTTCTTGATGGTCTTCTTGTTCAATGGACGGTAATCAACACAAAGTCGGTCTGTTCCATCCTTCTTCTTCACAAAAAGAACACCACAACCCCATGGAGAAGAACTAGGCCGGATGAGACCCATTTTCTCTTGAATATCGAGTTGCTTCTTCAGCTCCTTCAACTCTTCAGGTCCGAGCTTGTAAGGACGCTTGCACACAGGTTCCGTGCCAGGCTCAAGATCAATAACGAATTCGACTGGCCGGTGCGGAGGCATTCCTGGAAGCTCTTCTGGAAAGACATCTTGATATTCGCAAACGACTGGAATTTGCGAGATGGCATCGAGTTCAGCCTTCTCATTGAGAGAAAACAAACGAATAGTATCATCACGAGCGGCAAAGACAATTACATCCTCGGACGAATCAGTCAATTGAATCTGCCTGGCTGCACAATCAAGATGTGCCTTGTGCTTAGAAAGCCAATCCATTCCGAGAATAAGATCAATATCCGAGTTACCAAGAACCACCAGAGAAGAGAGAAACTTGTAGTCGCCCAACGTGATAGTAACATCTGGGGCAATAGCGCTTGCATTCATGAATTTACCCGGAGAAACAACAGATAACTGTCTAGGCAAATCTTGCGAAGGCAACTCATGCTTAGAAACAAATGGTCTCGAGATGAAACAATGTGATGCACCCGTGTCAAAAAGAAATTTTGCAGGAACATCGTTAACAGGAAGGTTACCCATGATGACATCTGACGAATCCTCTGCCTGAGCTGCATTCACCATATTGACCTTGGCATGCTTGGGGTTATGCTTGACCGCAGCTATACTTGCCAATCTCACAGGAGGAGGAGGAGGAAGACGCCTCTGGTTGAAACACTTGTTGGCATAGTGACCCTTCGGTTGGCACTTGTTGCACATGATCTCTGGAAGCGGACGGTGATACGGAGCACTCGATCTTGGAGCTTGAGACGAAGTCTTGTTCTGAAAGCCAGGGTTGGGTGGGTGGGAAGAACCACTGCCACCTTTGCTCTTCTGCTGATACGGCTGACAGAACAAAGGAGGAGGAAGCCAATACTTCTGCTGCTTGGCCACTTGAGTAGAGGAAGAAGGAGTAACATCTTTGACTCGCTTATTGGAAGCATCACACCTCAACTGAGCAGCCTCTTTCTTCAATGCCATGTTGTAGAACTCATTGTTTCTCAAGGGCTCGAAGAGGACAAGAGCTAGCTGAATTTCTTCTCTGAGACCACCCCTGAACTGGTATATCATGCTCTTCTCATCAGGTACGTCCTACTTGGCAAAGCGGGCAAGCTTCTGGAAAAACTTGTTGTAGTCATAGACAGACAAAGAGCCTTGCTTCAGGTTGCGGAATTCCTCACGCTTGCTTTCAACCACGCTCTGAGGGATATGATGAGCTCGGAAATCTCGACGGAAATCATCCCAAGTGATAACACGTCCACCTCTGGAATCCTTGTACTGCTGGAACCATTCTGCAGCTTGATCTTTGAGTTGGAAGGAAGCGAACTTGACAAAGTCCACAGGCCTGACGTTACAGCACTCGAAATGCTTGCACAGATCCACAAGCCAATCGTCAGCATCGGTTGCCTCAACACAATTGCTGAAAGTCTTTGGCCCGTTAGCAAGGAACTGGTTGAGTGTGGCAAAGTGATTCTGATTGTTGCCTTGGTTCCCTAGGTTGCCTTGATTGCGCTCTTGAAGAATTTGCATGATCAACTGTGTGTTTGCATTGGTTGCGGCCATCACAGCTTGCCATGCCTCCGGAGGAGGTGGAGGTGGTGGCGGATCAGGATTCGGAGTCGTGCGCGTTGGAGGAGCCATCCTGAAGAGGTTGACATCCATTAGCACATTGATAGACAAATATTGAAGCTGAATCCAACGGAATGAAAATTGCAACATATAGTCTTCACATCCGAACAAAATGAACGAATCCATTCCTCTTGAAATGGTCACATATCCATAAATTGAGAAGCCACGTAGAATTAAGGTAGAGAAATAAATCAACAAGGTACGGATCAAGAACGAATAATCAGTAAGAAATCCCAATCTCAAACCAAATATCCGTGGAAGAAGAACTAGAGCTACTAGAATTCCCGCCTATGAAACTCCCGAACCTTTCCGGTTATGCAATCAGGTGTTGGGGATACAGGGGAAGCATAATATCTCACCCAAACTAGCAAATCCTACATCCAGCTGTATCCATCCTTCAACACATAACCAAGAAAAACTTCGGAAACCATCTACCTCAACCTTCGAAAAGCATCCATTATACAAGTTATGGCGATACTCCCGAACTCCCGCCCCAGTACTGGGTGGCGTCGAGGTTATCTCACCAACGAACTGCATAAAAGAGATTTTCGATGTCGGCGTACTAAACTCAGGTATTCCAGAACTACAACGATAAAATTATGATGACAACACCTCAGAGCTCAACTCCCCGGGACACTTCCCCAAAACCCCTGACAGGAGGCACCAAGACAATGTTCTCATAATAAAACCATCGGAACGATTCCAAGATACCCGCGTGATCCTAAATTTCTTTTTTGTGAAATTTGAGAAGAGAAGAGTCAAAACTCTACGTCAGGATGCCTTACCAGAGCGATGAGGAGACTGGGAAGTAAAAAGAACTCCTAAACTCTCTGATATATAATTCCTAAAAGACTCAAAACATTTTTCTAGACATAACTCGGCCGCTAAAAAGGATCAAGCAATGGGCCTCCTAAGGTCGGGGAAGGCTCTGATTACCAACTTGTAACACCCTCGATGCGACTATATCTCCCACGTGTCGAGGCACGACTTAGAGGCATAATCGCATTGAAGGCATATGTCGCAAGTTAGGCAATCTTCACAACATCCCATGTAATATAAATCATAAAGGGGAGATAACATAGTTGGCTTACACTCGCCACGTCAATGAAGTACATAAATAACATTACATCAACCAAACACTCATGGCCCGACTACGGCGCCAAAATAAAAGATAACCCAACATGCGACACGGTCCCGATCACCCCCCAACTAGGCACCACTACTGATCATCAGGAAAGGAAACATAGTAGCATTGAGAGTCCTCATCGAACTCCCACTTGAGCTCAAGCGCGTCTCCTGGAGCGGAATCATCAGGCCCTGCATCTGGTGTAATAGTAATCTGTGAGGCACAGGGACTCAGCAATCTTGCACCCTCGCGATCAAGACTATTTAAGCTTATAGGTAAGGCAAGGTAAATATGTGGAGCTGCAGCAAGCGACTAGCATATATGGTGGCTATCCTGTTCGCAAAAGAGAGCGAGAAGAGGAGCCAAAGCGTGAGCGAGAAACTAGAGAACAACCTGCGCAAGCATTACTCCAACACCGTGTCCACTTCCTGGACTCCGCCGAGAAGAGGCCATCACGGTAACACACTCAGTTGATTCATTTTATTTAAGTTAAGGTTCAAGTTATCTACAACCGGACATTAACAAATTCCCATCTGCCCATAACCGCGGGAACGGCTTTTGAAAGTTCAAATCCCTGCAGGGAGGTCCCAACATAGCCCATGACAAGCTCTCACGGTCAACGAAGGAATAGACCTCCTCCCAAGATGTTCCGATCAGACTCGGTATCTCGGTTCTTCAAGACACTTCGACAGGTTAAAACAAGACCAGCAACACCGCCCAAATGTGCCGACAAATCCCGATAGGAGCTGCATATATCTTGTTCTCAGGGCACACTCAGATGAGCCAAACGTCGGGTAGGCCAGCCCAGAGTTGCCCCTGGTAGCCCCGGACAACGCTCGGTGGGACCAACACTCAGAGGAGCACTGGCCCGGGGGGGCTAAAAGAAGATAACCCTCGGGCTCCAGAAACCCAAGGGAAAAAGAGGCTAGGTGGCAAATGGTAAAGCCAATGTTGGGCATTGCTGGAAGAGCTTTAATCAAGGCGAACTATCAAGGGGTTCCCATTATAACCCAACCGCGTAAGGAACGCAAAATCCGGGAACATAACACCGATATGATGGAAACTAGGGCGGCAAGAGTGGAACATAACACTAGGCGAGAGGCTGAGCCTTCCACCCTTTACCAAGCATATAGATGCATTAAGATAACAAGATAATATAATGATATCCCAACAAGTAAACAAATGTTCCAACAAGGAACGGCCTCCAATCTTCACCTGCAACTAGCAATGCTATAAGAGGGGCTGAGCAAAGCGGTAACATAGCCAATCAACGGTTTGCTAGGACATGGTGGGTTAGAGGTTTGACATGGCAATTTTGGAGGCTTGAAAGCAAGTGGTAGGCATCGTAGCATTGGCATAGCAAAAGAGCGAGCAAACTAGCATAGCAAAGATAGTAGTGATTTCGAGGGTATGATCATCTTGCCTGCACAGTTGTCAGAGTTGACTGGATCCTCGAAAGCAAACTCAACGGGCTCCTCGTTAGCGAACTCGTCTCCCGGCTCTACCCAAACAAGACAAACAAGCAACAAGGACACAATAAACCACGTGCAAGTACCAAACAAGATGATGCGATGATGGTATGCTATGCGGGATGCGATGCGGGATGCATATGCGAGATATGACAAGTAATGCAAGAACCTGGCCTGGAAAACCAAGTGTGCCACTGGAAAGATGAGATGAAATCGCCTGAAAACGATATAAAGAATGCTGGAATCGGAGTTACGGTTTGGAAATGGCAAGCGATTCAAAAATGACTCCGGTCTGCGATTTACAGCAAGTAGCCATCTAAATGCAAGGCGATGAACATGCTACAGCACCCAAACATGACAACAAAGTACATGGCAGGGATGCATTCATGATGCTTAACAAAACTCTAGCACTGAGCTACGGCCAATTCATCCATTAACAGGTTCAAACAAGCATGGCAAAAATGCATATGACAAACAGATCTCAGACTTAGTGAAATTAACACTTGTCTGGAAATTCAGATCAGTTAGCCCACTTCGGAGCAGCAAAACTACATGCTACAGGACCTGAAATGGCAAAGTAAAGCATGGCATGGAGCTACTCAAAGATCTTAACAAAAGTCCCTTAGTGACCTTGAGCCAAAAGGGATCAGAAAATACAATTGCAAGCATGCGAACATAGCAAAAGCATAATCAGTTTTCAGACTTAGTCAAAACTGGCACATGCTGAAATATAACTCAAGTAGGCATGTTTACGAGCTCGATGCACTCACTACGGAGCAAGTCATGAAAATCTAAGCATACATCTATCAAGAACACACAAAATGCAAGCTAGACATGGAAAGAACAATAGCATAGCATGCACGGATCAACTACAACATCATCGGCAAAATTGCAAACAAGTTGACAATCTGCCCAGATCCACAAAGTAGCAAAAGTAGAGCTCGATTGACTCAAGCTAGGGTGCTCCATAATTGCAAACAAAGAGATGGATGAATAGAGCACTACAATATTAACAAAACACCCTTACTGATCATCCTCAAAAGAGGCACGAATCACTAGGAAACAACATGAACATATGGCATCATGAGATAAACAGATCAAGGACTTAGTGGAATTGCTAAGTCCCTGAAATCAGAATTAACAAGTGCACCACTTTGCAAGCTTGTGCTAGTCACCACACACATCACAAAAATACATGGGTTGCACCTCTGGAAAGATGACAAAACTCTTAACAAAACATATGTAGAGCATCAGGGCATATCATGCACACAATAATCATGGCAAAAATGACAAAAAGCTAAATGGAGCAGCAGATCTGACAATTATCTCAACTAGCATCCTTCTAACAGCATTTCGGGCATCAAGATGAACTCAAATGAAAATGATGCAATGGAATGAAATGATGTACTCTCTGAGATGAACATTTTGATATGCTATATGTATGAATCGGAGCTACGGATGCAAAGTTACGAGGCTATGAACATGGGCATATGGATTAGGGTTTCGAGAGAAAAAGTCAACCCGAAGAGATATTTCCAGATCTGGATCAGGGCACGCAATCCAAGGTTGGCCGGATTCTTCGTGAGGAAGCCGAGGTGGCCGGAGAAGGGACTTGGCATGGAGGAGACCACCCGCCGGCGAGGTGGCCGGAGCCGCAGCGACGGACGGTGGCAGCGGCGGTTGGAGGCGGCGGCGGCGGTTGCGGCGAGGAGGTCCGGTCGAGGTGGCGGTGGCCGGCGATGGGGCGTGGCTTCGCCGAGGCGAGGTGGCGTCACGAGTGAGGAGGCGAAGGCGCCCGACGGTGGAGGGAGTGGGCCGCGGAGGCCGAGATTGGGCCCGGCGGGTTTCGACGATGTGGGCGCGCCGGCGCCACGTGGCGGAGTGCGGTAGGTCGGGCGGCGGCGGGCGGACGCTGTCCGGTCCGCTCCGAACACGTCCGGTGGCGCCACAGGTTGGATCTAGGGTTTGCCCGAAAATTTCGGGGAGTGGTCTTTAAATAGAGGTGGAGGGAGCTAGGAGAGTCCAAATGAGGTGCGGTTTTCGGCCACGCGATCGTGATCGAACGATCTAGATGATGGAGAAGGCTTAGGTGGGTTTTGGTCCAAAATGAAGGGGTGTTGGGCTGCAACACACACGAGGCCTTTTCGGTCCCTCGGTTAACCGTTGGAGTATCAAACGAAGTCCAAATGACACGAAACTTGACAGGCGGTCTACCGGTAGTAAACCAAGGCCGCTTGGCAAGCCTCGGTCCAATCCGGAAATGTCTAATCCCCACACACGAAAGAAAGGTAGAAATGACCATCGGAGGAGAACGAAGCGCCGGAATGCAAAACGGACAACGGGGAAAATGCTCGAATGCATGAGATGAACACGTATGCAAATGCAATGCACATGATGACATGATATGAGATGCATGACAACGAAAACAACACACGGAGACAAAGAAACCGAACCCGAGAAAATAAAATAACTTAACGCCGAAACGACAAGAGTTGGAGTACAAATTGGGAAAGTTACATCCGGGGTGTTACACCATATTATCAACGTGAATTACTTCAAAAATTCTGTACAGGAATATTATCAGGAATTACAAACTGGGATGATTAGATGTGGTATTGTTGAGGATAATGAAGCTATGCTTGCATGTTTTATGGGTGGATTAAATAGAGAGATTCAGACCATTCTAGAGTATAATGAGTATAATAATATCACTCGTTTATTCCATCTAGCTTGTAAAGCTGAAGGTGAAGTGCAGGATCGATAGGCATTGGCACGAACTAATTATTCTGCAGGTCGGCTTTCCTCATGGACACCGCGTGCATCCTCTACTTCCACACATTCTACTACAGCATCACCTCCGTCGGGTGCCACCTCCAGTCGTGATACAAGAAAGCAGGCAGAACCACCACTATCTACCAAGAGCACACGTGTTGGGCATGTATAGAGCTCTTCTTCTTCCATGGAATCAACAGGGCACACAAGTGATATTATTTGTCGTCGTTGTAAGGAAGAGGCCATTATGCAAGAGAATGCAAATCTTAGCGTGTGATGATTGCTACTGAGGATGGTGGTTATGAGTCCGCTGGTGACTATGATTAGGAGACTTTGGCTCTTATTACACATGAAGTACACGGTGGAGATGATTCTAAAAATGAGACGCAATACATGGCTCCTAAAGACGCTGACAGGTATGAATGTTTATTTGCTCAACGTGTTTTGAGTGTGTAGGTCACACAACAGAGCAAATTCGGAGGCATAGTTTGTTCCATACAAAGGGAGTTCTGAAGGAACGTTCTGTTCGCGTCATCATAGATGGAGGAGCTACAACAACTTGGCTAGCATGGAGATGGTGCAGAAGCTATCTCTCACCACAAGACCACATCCACATCCTTACTATATCCAATGGTTCAATAACAGCGGCAAGGTTAAGGTAACACGTACTGTTCGTGTGCATTTTAGTATCTCTACATATGTTGATTGTGATGTGGTACCCATGAAAGCATGTACTTATTACTTGGTAGACCATGGCAGTACACCATGGTAGAAACAATCAGTATACTCTTATTCATAAGGATAAACATATTACTTTGCTTCCTATGACTCCTGATTCCATTTTGAAAGATGATATTAATAGAGCTAATAAAGCAAAATAGGAGCACAACAAGAGTGAAAATCAGATTGTGGCAAAAGAATTTGAGTAAAAAATGAAGCCTAATAATAAACCATCTAGTGTTGCTTCTGAAATTAAATTGAAAAGTGCATGCTTACTTTCCACCAAATATGATATTGATGATCTAGATTTCAGCAAATCTGTTTGCTATGCTTTTGTGTGCAAAGATGCATTATTTTCATTCGAGGACGTGCCTTCCTCTTTGCCTCCTGCTGTTACTAACATTTTGCAGGAGTTCGCTGACGTCTTTCCACACGACGTGCCACCAGGATTACCACCTATTCGAGGGATTGAGCATCAGATTGACTTAATTCCCGATGCTTCGCAACCCAACCATGCACCATACCGTACCAATCTAGAGGAGACGAAGGAGATTATGCATCAAGTGCAGGAGCTACTTGCCAAAGGTTATATTCACGAATCCCTTAGTCCTTGTGTTGTTCCTACTATTCTAGTGCCGAAAAAGGATGGTACATCGCGTATGTGTGTTGATTGTAGAGGCATTAATAATATTACTATTCATTATCGTCATCCTATTCCTAGGCTAGATGATATGCTTGATGAATTGAGTGGCTCTACAATATTCTCCAAAGTAGATTTGCGTAGTGGATACCATCAAATTCGTATGAAATTGGGAGATGAACGGAAAACTGCATTTAAAACTAAGTTTGGTTTATATGATTGGTTAGTCATGCCTTTTGGGTTAACTAATGCACCTAGTACTTTCATGAGATTAATGAATGAAGTTTTACGTGCTTTCATTGGACGATTTTTGGTAGTCTATTTTGATGATATATTGATTTATAGTAAATCTTCGGAGGAACATTTGGAACATTTACATGTTGTTTTTATTGATCTATGTGATGCATGTTTGTTTGGTAACCTTGGAAAGTGCACCTTTTGCACCGACCGAGTATCTTTTCTTGGCTATGTTGTTACTCCACATGGAATTGAAGTTGATAAATCCAAGATTGAAGCTATTGAGAGTTGGCCGCAGCCCAAAACGGTCACACAAGTGAGGAGTTTCCTTGGCCTCGCTGGTTTCTATAGGCGTTTTATGAGAGATTTCAGCACCATTGTTGCACCTCTCAACGAGCTTACAAAGAAGGATGTTCCTTTTGTTTGGGGTACCACACAGGAAGAAGCCTTCACGGTATTGAAAGATAAGTTGACACATGCTCCTTTACTCCAACTTCCTGATTTTAATAAGACTTTTGAGCTTGAATGTGATGCTAGTGGAATTGGATTAGGAGGTGTGTTATTACAAGATGGCAAACCTGTTGCATACTTTTTTGAAAAAAATAGTGGGCCTAGTCTGAACTATTCTACTTATGATAAAGAATTATATGCTCTTGTTAGGACCTTAGAAATATGGCAACATTATTTATGGCCCAAGGAATTTGTTATACATTCAGATCATGAATCTTAGAAACACATTTAAGTCATGCAAAACTAAACCATAGACATGCTAAATGGGTTGAATTCATTGAGACTTTGCCTTATGTCATTAAACACAAGAAGGTTAAAGAAAATGTTATTGCTGATGCATTGTCTTGTCGTTATACTATGCTTTCACAACTTGACTTTAAAATATTTGGTTTGGAGGCCATCAAAGATCAATATGTGCATGATGCTGAATTTAAAAATGTATTGCAGAATTGTAAGGAAGCGAGAACTTGGAACAAGTTCGTTGTTAACGATGGATTTGTGTTTCGTGCTAACAAGCTATGCATTCTAGCTAGCTCTGTTTGTCTTTTGTTGTTGCAGGATGATACGTCTCCAACATATCTATAATTTTTGATTGCTCGATGCTATTATATTATCTATTTTGGATGTTAATGGGCTTTACTTTGCACTTTTATATTATCTATTTTGGATGTTAATGCCCAAATTGTTGTTTTTTGCCTATTTTAGGGTTTCGAAGAAAAGGAATATCAAACGGAGTCCAAACAGAATGAAACCTTCGGGAACGTGATTTTCTCAACAAACATGATCCAAGAGACTTGGAGTGGCCATCAAGAAACAAGGGAGGAAGGCAAGAGGTAGGGGGGCGCCTACCCCCCCTGGGCGCGCCTACCCCCCTGGGCGCGCCCTCCACCCCGTGGGCCCTCCGTTGCTCCACCGATGTACTTCTTCCTCCTATATATATCCCCGTACCCCCCAAACATCCAGGAGCACCACGAAAACCTAATTCCACTGCCGCAACATTCTGTACTCGAGAGATACCATCTCGGGGCCTTTTCCGGAGCTCCGCCGGAGGGGGCATTGATCACGGAGGGTCTCTACATCAGCTCCATGGCTTCTCCGGTGATGTGTCAGTAGTTTACTTCAGACCTACAGGTCCATAGTTATTATCTAGATGGATTCTTCTCTCTCTTTGGATATCAATGCAAAGTTCTCCTCGATCTTCTTGGAGATCTATTCGATGTAATCTTCTTTTGCGATGTGTTTGTCGAGATCCAATGAATTGTGGGTTTATGATCCAGATTGTCTATGAACAATATTTGATTCTCCTCTGAATTATTTTAGGTATGATTGGTTTATCTTTGCAAGTCTCTTCGAATTATCAGTTTGGCTTGGCCTACTAGATTTATACTTCTTGCAATGGGAGAAGTTCTTAGCTTTGGGTTCAATTTTGCGGTGCTCGATCCCAATGACAGAAAGGGAACCGACACGTATTGTATTGTTGCCATCAAGGATAAAAATATGGGGTTTATATCATATTGCATGAGTTTATCCCTCTACATCATGTCATCTTCCTTAAAGCATTACTCTGTTCTTATGAACTTAATACTCTAGATGCATGTTGGATATCGGTCGATGTGTGGAGTAATAGTAGTAGATGCAGAATCGTTTCGGTCTACTTGTCTCAGACGTGATGCCTATATACATGATCATACCTAGATATTCTCATAACTATGCTCAATTCAATCAATTGCTCGACAATAATTCGTTTACCCACCGCAATACTTATGCTCTTGAGAGAAGCCACTAGTGAAACATATGGCCCCCGGGTCTATCTTCCATCATATTAATCTTCCAACACTTAGTTATTTCCTTTGCCATTTATTTTACTTTGCATCTTTATTTCTCTTTATCATAAAAATACCAAAAATGTTGTCTTATCATATCTATCAGATCTCACTCTCGTAAGTGACCGTGAAGGGCTTGACAACCCCTTTATCGCGTTGGTTGCGAGGTTCTTATTTGTTTTTGTAGGTGCATGGGACTTGAGCGTGATCTCCTACTGGATTGATACCTTGGTTCTCAAAAACTAAGGGAAATACTTACGCTATTTTGCTGCATCACCCTTTCCACTTGAAGGGAAAACCAACGCAGTGCTCAAGAGGTAGCAAGAAGGATTTATGGCGCCGTTGCCAGGGAGATTCGCACCAAGTCAAGTCAAGATTTGACTCCCACAATGAGTCATTCTGGTGCCATTACCAAGTCAAAATATACCAATTACCCATCACAAACTCGTATCCCTTGCATTACATTATTTGCCATTTGCCTCTCATTTTCCTCTCCCCCACTTCACCCTTGCTGTTTTATTCGCCCTCTCTCTCCGTCCCCCTTCTGTTTCCCTATTTGCCTCTATTTGCCCATTTCTTGTTTGCTTGTGTGTTGGATTGCTTGCTTGTCATGATGGCTCAAGATAATACTAAATTGTGTGACTTTGCCAATACCAACAACAATGATTTTCTTAGCACTCCGATTGCTCCTCTTACCGATGCTGAATCTTGTGAAATTAATGCTACTTTGTTGAATCTTGTCATGAAAGATCAATTCTCCGGCCTTCCTAGTGAAGATGCCGCTACCCATCTAAACAACTTTGTTGATTTGTGTGATATGCAAAAGAACAAAGATGTGGACAATGATATTGTTAAATTGAAGCTATTTCCGTTTTTGCTTAGAGATCATGCTAAAGCTAGGTTTTCATCTTTGCCTAGAAGTAGTATTGATTCATGGAATAAGTGCAAAGATGCTTTTATCTCTAAGTATTTTCCTCCCACTAAGATCATCTCTCTTAGAAACGATATTATGAATTTTAAGCAACTTGATCATGAACATGTTGCACAATATTGGGAGAGGATGAAATTAATGATACGTAATTGCCCTACACATGGTTTGAATCTTTGGATGATTATACAAAACTTTTATGCTAGATTGAATTTTGCTTCTAGAAATCTTTTAGATTCGGCCGCGGGAGGCACTTTTATGGAAATCACTTTAGGAGAAGCTACTAAACTCCTAGATAATATTATGGTTAATTATTCTCAATGGCACACCAAAAGATCTACTAATAAAAAAGTGCATGCAATTGAAGAGATTAATGTTTTGAGTGGAAAGATGGATGAACTTATGAAATTCTTTGCTAATAAAAGTGCTCCTACTGATCCTAATGATATGCCTTTGTCTACCTGGATTGAGAATAATAATGAATCTATGGGTGTGAATTTTGTTGCTAGGAACAATTTTGGTAATAATGCTTATAGAGGTAATTTTATTTCAAGGCCGTTTCCTAGTAATTCCTCTAATAATTATGGTAATTCCTACAACAATTCCTATGGAAATTATAATAGGATGCCCTCTGATTTTGAATCTAATATTAAATAATTTATTACTTTGCAAAAGATTTTCAATGCTTTGATTGAAGAAAAATTGCTTAAGATTGATGAGTTGGCTAGGAACGTTGACAAAATTTCTCTTGATGTTGTTTCTTTGAAACTTAGATCTATTCCACCTAAGCATGATATCAATGAGTCTCTCAAATCCATGAGAATTTCCATTGATGAGTGCAAAGAAAGAACCGCTAGGATGCGTGCTAAGAAAGATTGCTTTATAAAAGTGTGTTCTTCTACTTTTCATGATAATAAAGATGAAGATCTAAAAGTTATTGATGTGTCCCCTATTAAATCTTTGTTTTGCAATATGAATCTTGATAATTATGGGGCTGAAGATGAGCCACCTTTACCTAGAAGGCGTTCCAAAAATTCGGAGTTTTTAGATCTTGATGCTAAAATTGTTAAAAGTGGGATTGAAGAGGTCAGAACTTTAAATATCAATGAACCCACTACTTTGGATTTCAAGGAATTTAATTATGATAATTGCTCTTTGATAGATTGTATTTCCTTGTTGCAATCCGTGCTAAATTCTCCTCATGCTTATAGTCAAAATAAAGCTTTTACTAAACATATCGTTGATGCTTTGATGCAATCTTATGAAGAAAAACTTGAGTTGGAAGTTTCTATCCCTAGAAAACTTTACGATGAGTGGGAACCTACAATAAAAATTAAAATTAAAGATCAAGAGTGCTATGCTTTGTGTGATTTGGGTGCGAGTGTTTCCACGATTCCAAAAACTTTGTGTGATTTGCTAGGTTTCCGTGATTTTGATGATTGTTCTTTAAACTTGCACCTTGCGGATTCAACTATTAAGAAACCTATGGGACGAATTAGTGATGTTCTTATTGTTGCAAATAGGAGCTATGTGCCGATAGATTTCATTGTTCTTAATATAGATTGCAATCCTTCATGTCCTATTATTCTTGGTGGACCTTTCCTTAGAACGATTGGTGCAATTATTGATATGAAGGAAGGGAATATTAGATTCCAATTTCCGTTAAGGAAAGGCATGAAACACTTACCTAGATATAAAATTAAATTATCATATGAGTCTATTATGAGAGCCACTTATGGATTGCCTACCAAAGATGGCAATACCTAGATCTATCTTCGCTTTTATGCCTAGCTAGGGGCGTTAAACGATAGCGCTTGTTGGGAGGCAACCCAATTTTATTTTTATTCTTTGATTTTTGCTCCTGTTTAGTAATAAATAATTTATCTAGACACTGTTTTGTTTGTGTTTTTTGTGTTTAATTAGTGTTTGTGCCAAGTAGAACCATTGGGAAGACTTGGGGAAAGTCTTTTTGATCTTGCTGTAGAAAACAGAAAATTTAGCGCTCACGAGAATTGCTGCTATTTTTATTTGGAAAGTGATATTTAGTTAATTCTTTTTGAAGATGATTAATATATAAATTCCTCACGTACAGAAATGTATCTTAGAATTTTTGGGGTTCCATAACTTGCGTTAGCTACAGATTACTACAGATTGTTCTGTTTTTGATGGATACTGTTTTTCTTGTGTTGTTTGCTTATTTTGATGAATCTATGGCTAGTAAAAGAGTTTATAAACCATAGAGAAGTTGGAATACAGTAGGTTTAACACCAATATAAATAAATAATGATTTCATTACAGTACCTTGAAGTGGTGTTTTTTTTCTTTCGCTAACAGAGCTCACGAGATTTTCTATTTTGAGTTTTGTGTTGTGAAGTTTTCAAGTTTTGGGTAAAGATTTGATGGATTATGGAACAAAGAGTGGAAAGAGACTAAGCTTGGGGATTCCCATGGAACCCCAAGGTAAAATTCAAGGACACCAAAAAGCCTAAGCTTGGGGATGCCCCGGAAGGCATCCCCTCTTTCGTCTTCGTCTATCGGTAACTTTACTTGGAGCTATATTTTTATTCACCACATGATATGTGTTTTTCTTGTAGCGTCTTGTATGATTTGAGTCTTTGCTTTTTAGTTTACCACAATCATCCTTGCTGTACACACCTTTTGAGAGAGACTCACATGATTTGAAATTTATTAAAATACTCTATGTGCTTCACTTATATCTTTTGAGCTATATAGTTTTTGCTCTAGTGCTTCACTTATATCTTTTAGAGCACGATGGTGAATTTGTTTTATAGAAACTATTGTTCTCTCATGCTTCACTAATATTATTTTGAGAGTCCTTTATAACAACAGGGCAATAGTAAAAACTTTCATATAAGTGCATTGAATACTATGAGAAGTTTGATACTTGATAATTGTTTTGAGATATGGAGATGGTGATATTAGTGTCATGCTAGTTGAGTAGTTGTGAATTTGAGAAATACTTGTGTTTAAGTTTGTGATTCCCGTAGCATGCACGTATGGTGAACCGTTATGTGATGAAGTCGGGGCATGATTTATTTATTGATTGTCTTCCTTATGAGTGGCAGTCGGGGACGAGCGATGGTATTTTCCAACCAATCTATCCCCCTAGGAGCATGCGTGTAATACTTTGTTTCGATAACATGTAGATTTTTGCAATAAGTATGTGAGTTATTTATGACTAATGTTGAGTCCATGGATTATACGCACTCTCACCCTTCCACCCTTGCTAGCCTCTCTAGTATCGCGCAACTTTCGCCGGTACCATAAACCCACCATATACCTTCCTCAAAAAAGCCACCATACCTACCTATTATGGTATTTCCATAGCCATTCCGAGATATATTACCATTCAACTTTCCACTGTTCCGTTATTATGACACGCTTCATCATTGTCATATTGCTTGCATGATCATGTAGTTGACATCGTATTTGTGGCAAAACCACCGTTCATAATTCTTTCATACATGTCACTCATGCATCATTGCACATCCTGGTAAACCACCGGAGGCATTCACATAGAGTCATATTTTGTTCTAAGTATCGAGTTGTAATTCTTGAGTTGTAAGTAAATAAAGTGTGATGATCATCATTATTAGAGCATTGTCCCGAGTGAGGAAAGGATGATGGAGACTATGAATCCCCCACAAGTCGGGATGAGACTCCGGACGAAAAAAGAGGCCAAAAAAAGAAGGCCCAAAAAATGAGAGAAAAAGAGAGAAGGGACAATGTTAATATCCATTTTCCACACTTGTGCTTCAAAGTAGCACCATGCTCTTCACATAAAGAGTCTCTTATGATATCACTTTCATATACTAGTGGGAATTTTTCATTATAGAACTTGGCTTGTATATTCCAATGATGGGCTTCCTCAAAATGCCCTAGGTCTTCGTGAGCAAGCAAGTTGGATGCACACCCACTTAGTTTCTTTAGTTGAGCTTTCATATACTTATAGCTCTAGTGCATCCGTTGCATGGCAATCCCTACTCACTCACATTGATATCTATTAATGGGCATCTCCATAGCCCGTTAATACGCCTAGTCGATGTGAGACTATCTTCTCCTTTTTGTCTTCTCCACAACCACTATTCTATTCCACCATAGTGCTATATCAATGGCTCACGCACATATATTGCGTAAAGATTGAAAAAGTTTGAGAACAAAGTATGAAACAATTGCTTGGCTTGTCAACGGGGTTGTGCATGATTTAAATATTTTGTGTGGTGAAGATAGAGCATAGCCAGACTATATGATTTTGTATGGATAACTTTCTTTGGCCATGTTATTTTGAGAAGACATAATTGCTTAGTTAGTATGCTTGAAGTATTATTATCTTTATGTCAATATTAAACTTTTATCTCGAATCTTTCGGATCTAAACATTCATGCCACAATAAAGAAAAAATACATTGAGAAATATGTTAGAAAGCATTCCACATCAAAAATTCTTCTTTTATCATTTACCTACTCGAGGACGAGCAGGAATTAAGCTTGGGGATGCTTTATACGTCTCCAACGTATCTATAATTTTTGATTGCTCAATGCTATTATATTATCTATTTTGGATGTTAATGGGCTTTATTTTACACTTTTATATCATTTTTGGTACTAACCTACTAACCGGAGGCCCAGCCCAAATTGTTGTTTTTTGCCTATTTTAGGGTTTCGAAGAAAAGGAATATCAAATGGAGTCCAAACGAAATGAAACCTTCGGGAACATGATTTTCTCAACAAGCGTGATCTAGGAGACTTGGAGTGGCCGTCAAGAAACTAGTGAGGAAGGCACGAGGCAAGGGGGCGCGCCTACCCCCCTGGGCGCGCCCTCCACCCCCATGGGCCCTCCGTTGCTCCACTAACGTACTTCTTCCTCCTATATATATCCACGTGCCCCCCAAACATCCAGGAGCACCACGAAAACCTAATTCCACCGCCGCAACCTTCTGTACTCGAGAGATCCCATCTCGGGGCCTTTTCCGGAGCTCCGCCGGAGGGGGCATTGATCACAGAGGGCCTCTACATCAACTCCATGGCCTCTCCGGTGATGTGTGAGTAGTTTACTTCAGACCTACAGGTCCATAGTTATTAGCTAGATGGCTTGTTCTCTCTCTTTGGATCTCAATACAAAGTTCTCCTCAATCTTCTTGGAGATCTATTTGATGTAATCTTCTTTTGCGATGTGTTTGTCGAGATCCGATGAATTGTGTGTTTATGATCCAGATTATCTATGAACAATATTTGATTCTCCTCTGAATTCTTTTATGTATGATTTGTTTATCTTTGCAAGTCTCTTTGAATTATCAGTTTGGTTTGGCCTACTAGATTGATCTTTCTTGCAATGGGAGAAGTGCTTAGCTTTGGGTTCAATCTTGCGGTGCTCAATCCTAGTGACAGAAAGGGAACGACACGTATTGTATTGTTGCCATCGAGGATAAAAAGATGGGGTTTATATCATATTGCATGAGTTTATCCCTCTACATCATGTCATCTTCCTTAAAGCATTACTCTGTTCTTATGAACTTAATACTCTAGATGCATGTTGGATAGCGGTCGATGTGTGGAGTAATTGTAGTAGATGCAGAATCGTTTTGGTCTACTTGTCTCGGACGTGATGCCTATATACATGATCATACCTAGATATTCTCATAACTATGCTCAATTCTATCAATTGCTCGACAGTAATTTGTTTACCCACCGTAATACTTATGCTCTTGAGAGAAGCCACTAGTGAAACCTATGGCCCCGGGTCTATTTTCCATCATATTAATCTTCCAACACTTAGTTATTTACTTTGCCGTTTATTTTACTTTGCATCTTTATTTCTCTTTATCATAAAAATACCAAAAATATTATCTTATCATATCTATCAGATCTCACTCTCGTAAGTGACTGTGAAGGGCTTGACAACCCCTTTATCGTGTGGGTTGCGAGGTTCTTATTTGTTTTTGTAGGTACGTGGGACTTGAGCGTGATCTCCTACTGGATTGATACCTTAGTTCTCAAAAACTGAGGGAAATACTTACGCTCCTTTGCTGCATCACCCTTTCCTCTTCAAGGGAAAACCAACGCAGTGCTCAAGAGGTAGCACAGGAGGCGCATGGAGGAGGATTAATAGGGCACTTTGGCGTGAAGAAGACGGAGGATATACTTGCTACACATTTATTTTGGCCAAACATGAGACGGGATGTTGAGCGTTTTGTTTCTTGCTGCACTACATGTCAAAAAGCTAAGTCACGACTCAATCCTCATGGTTTATATATGCCTTTGCCCATACATAGTGTTCCTTGGGAGGATATCTATGGACTTTGTTTTAGGTTTACCTCGAACAAAGAAGGGGAGGGATAGCATATTTGTTGTCGTGGATAGGTTCTCGAAAATGGCACACTTTATACCATGTCATAAAAGCGACGATGTTGTTAATGTTGCTGATTTGTTCTTTCGTGAAATTATTCGCTTGCATGGTGTGACAAATACTATTGTTTCAGATCGTTATACTAAATTTATTAGCCACTTTTGGAGATGTTTATGGGCTAAGTTGGGGACTAAACTGCTTTTTAGTACTACATGTCATCCCCAAACTGATGGACAAACTGAAGTAGTCAATAGAACATTGTCTACCATGCTTAGGGCTGTTTTGAAGAATAACAAGAAAATGTGGGAAGAATGCTTGCCTCATATTGAATTTGCTTATAATCGGTTGCTGCATTCTACTACTAAGATGTGCCCTTTTGAAATTGTGTATGGTTTCCTACCTCGCGCACCTATTGATTTGTTGCCTCTTCCATCTTCGGAGAAGGTTAATTTTGATGCTAAACAACGTGCTGAATTGATCTTAAAAATGCATGAGAACTAAGGAAAATATTGAGCGCATGAATGCTAAATATAAACTTGTTGGAGATAAGGGTAGAAAACGTGGTGTCTTTGCACCTGGAGATCTTGTTTGGTAACATTTGCGTAAGGATAGGTTTCCTAATTTGCACAAGTCAAAGCTAATGCCACGTGCTGATGGTCCTTTTAAGGTGTTATAAAAAATAAATGATAATGCATATAAACTTGAGTTGCCTGCAAATTTTGGGGTTAGTCCCAGTTTTAACATTGCAAATTTGAAGCCTTACTTTGGTGAGGAAGATGAGCTTCCATCGAGGGCAACTTCAATTCAAGAAGGGGAGGACGATGAGGACATCACTAACAAAGTTACACCCACATCCCCTACTAATACATATACAGGATCAGTTACTAGAGCTCGCGCACGCCAATTAAATTACCAGGTACTTGCGTTTCTTGGTAATGATTCTAATGTTCGTGAGAATATGATGATGCCTAAATTGGATACATTTGTCTTGCTTACAAATAAAGGGCCTAGCTTGGACAAGAAGGATGATCATTGGAGCAAGATCAAGCATGGAGATGATGGCTGTGCAAGGGGAATAAGAACAGAGTTACAAGTGATAATTTCAGGACTTTGAAGCCACCATAATGAGTGTGTGAAGCCTTGGACGATATATACAAGATGCCACTTCATAAATTTTGTCCAGAGGATATTATAGGTGCTGCGTCACCTTATTATTGGGCCAGGACCATGTAATTTCGAAATACTTGAGTATAGGTTGTTTCTAGAGTCCGTATGTGTGGGGAAACAAGAGTTTGGGTTGGTTTCGGACCCCTCCTCCAAGGGCCACGAAATTCACCCCCTCTTCCTCCATATATATAGCCCTTAGGGTGTCTTTTAGACTTTGGGTTTTGTTTAGATTGAAGTTCGCCAGAGCTGCAACTTCGCGTACTTCGTTTGTGTTCAACGACCAGACAAAGGCGTCACAGAACCCCACCTTGATCAATAAAGATTTCCTCTTATATTCCCAATATCCAGATTGCAATCTTAGTTTCTTGCTTGTTCTTCGTTTGCCTGCAGGAAATAAACCTTCATGATCAGGTTGATTGTGCTCCGGGGTGGTCAATAACCTCTCGGAGTTGGTTTAGCGATTGCTAAGGCGCGACGTCCTCGCACGTTCATAGTCGGATCGTCGAAGTTGACTTCCTCCAAAACGATAGCCACCATCTCATCGAAAGACGGGACACCTTTGCCTTTATCAGCCACTTGGGTTCTTCGTGTCCCATCAGGGGATCAAAGCCAACTCCGACAAGATCAAGGCCATTGAGCAGATCCAAGCGCCAAGGATAGTTAAGGATGTGAGGCGCTTGATGGGATGCGTTGCCACGCTGAGCAGATTCATCTCCAAGTCTGCCTAGCGTGCCCTGCTGTTCTGCAAGATTTTGAAGAAGGCGGGGCCTATGAAGTGGAACTTGGAAGCAGATGCAGCTCTGCAAGAGTTAAAAGCATGGCTGTCGTCCATACCCACCTTGGTTACACCCAAACCCCAAGAGCCATTGTTGCTATACTTGGCGGCAACCAACCAGGTGGTCGATGCGGCCTTGGTAGCACAGCGAGAGGTGTATGAGGCAGAAACTGAACAGAGAACAGCAGAGTCGAAGAAGGATCAGGACAGCTATGAGCACACAATGAGAGCAACCCCAAGGACACGGCAAGGAAGAAAGTGGTGCAACACCCAGTGTACTTCATCAGCTCCTTGTTACAAGGGGTAGATCGAGGTAATCTGGCGTGCAAAAGTTGATCTTTGTTCTCATTATGGCCTCAAGGAAACTGCACCACTACTTCCAAGCCCATGAGATCACGGTTGTCACTTGTTTCCCGTTGCAAAGGATACTATGAAACCCTAAGGCAAACTGGTAGAATAGTGGAATGGGCTTTGGAGTTATCCAACTTTGGTTTGAAGTTTGAGAGCACTTCAATGATTCAAAGCAGGGCATTGGCAGAGTTCATTGCAGAATGGACGCCAACCCCTGATGAGGAAGTGACAGAAACAGGTCTCTCCGGCAAGGAATCACCCCAAGAATGGATTATGTATTTTGATGGTGCTTTTTCCCTACAAGGTCGAGGGCCTGGCGTGCTTCTTGTTGCCCCCTCCGGGGAACACTTGAAGTACATCCTCCGGATGCACTTTGCCCGGGAAGAAGCCACCAGCAATACAACAGAGTATGAAGGGCTCCTTGCCGAGCTCAGGATTGCAGCAGAATAGGGAATTAAGAAGCTGATCATTCAAGGAGATTCACAGCTTGTGGTGAGACAAGTCAACAAGGATTACCGAAGCCCATTGATGGAAGCATACGTCGAGGAAGTAAGGAGATTGGAGGAGCACTTTGACGGATTGCAAACAGAGCACGTACCCCATGCGGAAAACAGCATAGCTAATCACCTGTCAAAGTGTGCTGCGTAGAAGCTTCCTGTGGAACCAGGAACTTTTCTTCTCCATCTCTCTCAACCCTCCGTATCACCAGCCACAATGGCCTAGAAGAGGAGAAAGTTGGACTGGGTAAGTCTCTCCTGGTAGAACCATCTGCTCCTAGCAGAGACCCTGCGGGAAACAACTCCTCATAGCCTGCCGGACCACCCCCTCCAGCTGGGCCCTGCGAACGGGGCTGGTGCTCCCGCAGTAGAGGAGGTGCCGCAAGTCCTCGTTGTCGAGCCCCAGGCTCCAACTTGGGCAAGGCACATTGTCCACTTCCTCCAAACCAGAGAACTCCCTAGCAACCAAGATGAAGCTGAAAGAGTAGCCCGAAGGGCCAGTATGTATCAGTTTGTCGATGACACTCTATACGGAAGGAGGCCCAACGGTGTGAAGAAGTGTGTTTGTCGGGAGGATGGAAAGGAACTACTGGCTAAGATTCACAGAGGAATGTTCGGCTCACACATTGGATCAAGGGCATTAGTTAGGAAAGCATTCCTGCAAGGATTCTATTGGCCCACATCCCTCCAAGATGCAGTTGAGCTCGTCATGAAATGTGAAGCTTGTCAGTTCCATTCCAAGAGAATACACCTGCCTGCCCAAGCCCTTCAGACAATCCCTTTATCATGGCCACTTTCGGTCTAGGGGCTCGATATCCTCAGCCCCTTCCCCCGAGCAATCGGGGGCTTTGAATTCTTGTTCGTTGCAATCGACAAATTTACAAAGTGGCCGGAAGTGACTGCCATGAGAAAGGTGACTGCTTAGTCAGCTATCAAGTTCTTGAAAGAATTGATGTGTCATTTCGGAGTTCTGACAAGGATCATCACTGACAACGGCACCCAATTCATGAGCCACACCTTCATACCCTCGGATGCAAAATCTCATTCGCTTCTGTGGCACACCCCCGGAGCAATGGACAAGTTGAGAGGGCGAACACTGAAGTCCTTTGTGGACTCAAGACATGGACTTTTGATACGTTGCGGAAGCACGGTAGTCGGTGGATCGAGGAGCTGCCGGTAGTTCTCTGGTCCCTCAGAACGACACCTAACCGAGCTACCGGGCAGACTCCCTTCTCCCTGGTATACGGGGCAGGAGCAGTTATCCCCACGGAACTCATTTACGGGTCCCCTCAAGTGCTTGCCTACGACGAAGTATCGCAAGATCAGCAACGGCATGACGACATTGTGCTACTAAAGGAAAACCGTCTCCAGGCTTCTACGCGTGATGCACGCTACCAGCAAGCCCTGCGTCGCTATCATAGCCGCAGGGTTCATGCCCGGTGTTTTGAGGAAGGTGACCTTGTCCTTAGGCGCGTTCAGTCCGCCAAGGCTACAAACAAGCTGTCACAGAAGTGGGAAGGCCCTTACCGGGTGGTACGAGTCACCAGACCTGGTGCATTCTGTCTAGAGACCGGAGATGGCACACAGTTGCAAAACTCATGGAATATAGAGTATCTCCGTAAGTACTACCCGTAAGGTGCGAGGCTTCCGGGCAATGCCCGGCAGCCACCCTTTTGTATAGGCCTTGCCTCAGTTGCATGTAACCCCTTGTAAAAGCTGAGGCAATGACCTCGTGCAAGATAAAATAAAGAAGCACTGTGGGGGCCCGATCAAGATGGCATGCATGCGCGAGCACACCTAGATCATTGCATAAGCATTTCATGAGCATTTGCATATGCATATAGATAGGATTGCATCTTGCATTCATTCTCATCTACATGGAGTTGCAAGTTCTTGCCGTGAACTTGACTCCAGTAAGGGACGAGAAGATTGCACGGCACAGCTATCTTGGCAAGCAAAACAGATAAGTTTACCTTGTGTCCATTAGTGTTCCATAAGCTAAAACTTGTGCATAGAGAAACCTTGCCGCTCTCTTGGAACCAGGGTGCTCCCATCCTTGGCTCGAACGCTGCTTCGGCCTGGCTGGTCGCAGTAGCCCTTGGTAAAAAGGGAGTGGACGGGGGGCTGGCACCTCAGTCTGTTCCCCGATGGACATGGTTCTCCGGCAAACGAAAAGGGTGCCGGTAGGATATCCTGCCAGGGAAAACTCGTTTAACTACAGTAAAGAGGCACTCCACCTCTACATGGACATATACTTGCACGGGTTCCCAGCAAGGTTTATCTCTTTCATTGACATGCAGATACAAATGCAAGCATTACAGAACACAAACATGGATGAAAGGGATTACATTATTTGAATTAAAATTTGGCAATTGCCTACAAGTTTAAGATTGAAAAAAGATAAGTGCCCCATTACGCCTTTGCCCCTGTGCATCTCCTATAGGAAGAGGTCGAAGAGGCCGGAGGCACGCACAGCTGGGATTCGGCACCTCCCCAGGATCAGGATGGCGTCGCTCCCCGGCAGGGAGGAAGAAACTAGAGGGCGAGCGTGGATGGTGACACTGCCGGAGGACCAGATGGGGGCACGGAGTCACCGACAAACACGACTTGTCAGAACAGTCATCCCCGTTCTTGACGCGTCGTGGGTTTCCGATGCCGTCCGCATAACTACCACCCGAAGACCTCGGCGCGACCACCATGCCGGGCACCATGCTCTCTAAGCCCTTCCACAGAGAGCATGGTCATCCCGGGGAGCCCTGACGTTAGAAGTCACCGCACGTCCTAAAGACGTGTGAGAAAGCAAGGAGACTTTATGTTCGACGAGAAAACCACGCTAGGAGGAGCCAGATTCGCCCCAGTTAGCGGCGAATCTCTTCTACGACTGTGATAGCCTGGCTTAATATGGATGATAGACTACTCATATCAATAAGGAATTCCTTCTTTTCTGAAAGCCCATTCGGACAGAACTCTAAAGTTAAGCATGCTCAGCTTGGAGTAATTTCAGGATGGGTGACCGACTAGGAAGTTTCTCCTGGGTGCGCACGAGTGAGGACAAAGTGCGCAAAAAAGACTAGTATTGATCTGTGAGGCCAGTCTCGATCCCGCCAGGAGTAATGACCACCGGCGGGTGTGTCCGGGGTGTTATAAGTTGGTATCAGAGCCGACCCTCGCGGTTACACCGATGTTTGCGGACAGGTCCGCGGTCATGTTGTGCATGACGTTTGTGACCCGTCGTGGCACACGGCATGGCACATGTGCCAGACTGGAAGCACAGATGTATGTGCCAAGAGGGAACGTTTCTGTGGCCCAACGAGGACATCGGTTCCTCGGAGTGGGGGAGTATGTGATAGCCTGGCTTAATACGGATGATAGACTACTCATATCAATAAGGAATTCCTTCTTTTCCGGAAGCCCATTCGGACAGAACTCCAAAGTTAAGTGTGCTCAGCTTGGAGTAATTTCAGGATGGGTGACCGACCGGGAAGTTTCTCCTAGGTGCGCATGAGTGAGGACAAAGTGCGTAGAAAAGACTAGTATTGATCGGTGGGGCCAGTCTAGATCCTGCTAGGAGTAATGACCACTAGCGGGTGTGTCCGGGGCGTTACAAGTTGGTATCAGAGCCGACCCTCGCGGTTACATGGATGTTTGCATACAGGTGCGCGGTCATGCTGTGCATGACGTTTGTGACCCATCATGGCACACGGCATGGCACATGTGCCGGACTGGAAGCACAGACGTATGTGCCAAGAGGGAACATTCCTGTGGCCCGACGAGGACGTCGGTTCCTCGGAGTGGGGGTGTATGTGATAGCCTAGCTTAAGACGGATGATAGACTACTCATATCAATAAGGAATTCCTTCTTTTCCGGAAGCCCATTCGGACAGAACTCCAAAGTTAAGCGTGCTCAGCTTGGAGTAATTTCAAGATGGCTGACCGACCAGGAAGTTGCTCCCGGGTGCGCACGAGTGAGGACAAAGTGCACAGAAAAGACTAGTATTTATCTATGGGGCCAGTCTAGATCCTGCAAGGAGTAACTACCATCGGCGGGTGTGTCTGGGGCGTTACAACGGCTCCTCCCTGATGCCGCAAAAGGAAGAAGAATTGGGAGCAGTCGACTACCACGCGCTGTGCCCATCTCGGGCCGCGACGTGGTGTTGGTCGCGTCCCCTCCCACTAAAGTCAAGGCCACAGGCGACCCGGCAGCAAGCGCGTCGGGGTTGCCACTCCCGGCGTCGGTGCCGCGCCGCCCAAACCTTCCTCTCAGATCCAAGGGAGATCCCAAACAGGAGCTCGGGGGCTGGCCCCAGGCTCTTCTCTTCAGCATTGCCGACGGGAGTGGAGAACAAGGGAAGAAGAAGGAGAATGCAAAGGTGGATGGCTCTGCCCTCCTCCGTCCCTCCCTTTCATAGGCCGGGCAGGGAAGGGCAGCCGTTCCATCCATGGGTGATCATCGCCCTCCTCCACCAATTCAAGACGGGCGGGCCCTTTCCAAAATACTCTCTCGTGCCACGCGCCTTCGTTACATACCCCGCGCGATGCACGCTGCATACATGGCTATGGATAAGGGCGTGCTGTGGGAAGAGTAAATTGGCAGTTTCTACCCCATGCGTTAAAGTCATTCACGGGCCATCACTGTAGCGGCCCCACCACTATTGGCTTTATGTCGCACATGGGAAAACCAGAAACTGGCCCGGAATCAAGGCTGATGAAGCGGCAACGGAAAACTCAAGGGGCTAACCCCTCCAGCAACCTTTCCTGCGCACTTATTAGGCCCTACCCCGACGACGCTTAGCAGCGTGTTCGGGGCAGGCCCAGGCGCTTCTGTTGGTGCAATAAACCCTGGGTCTGTTGCCCAACTGTGCACAGGCACAAGAACAAGATTGAAGCACCAGCTTAAGTTAGAGATTGAAGGACCAAGAGATTTGAGGAACCAACATGCAGTCCGGAAGGACCAAGATCAAGCCATAAGAGCAAGATATCGGCAAGAGAAGGGCCTCCCTTGCCGGGCAGGCGAGCCCGGCAAGGGGCGAGGCCACCACAAGGAGCAGGCAACCGAAGCACCCCGGCAAGGTCTGCCGTGGCTTGCAGGGGCAAAACCACCCCACCAACCACTCAAGCACAACCCATGTCATCAATCAGTGCGGTGTTAAGCCGTGAGATGATTAAGTGGCGGCCGTTCACCACATGGAGGCCATTTCCTACAGAAGAAGCCTACAGATGACACCCGTCCTGTGACGTGTCAAGAAAATAGGTGCGGAGCTGGCAAGATAGCTCGGTAGGCATTGCCAGGCGACTAGTGATGTGACACTCAGCGGCGCATTTAATGCACCCTGTCAGCCCGCAGAGTTAGGTATGATAGCACTGTTCGCTATCATATCAGTGAATAATGACTAGTTTGCCACTGTGGTGACCCCTTAATCTATAAAAGGAGGCCCATGGCACTCGTAGGAGGGTTTAGAAGGTTGGAAAGTTGATACACCCAAGCCACCATATACGCATAGTCAATGCAGCCCCTAGGCAAACCTTGCCGGGCAAAGTGTACTACGCACCACCACATTCATTCGACCATCAATCCACCAAAGCAGGAGTAGGGTCTTATGCCTCGCGGCGGCCCGAACTTAGGTAAATTGCTTGTGTGCTCTCTGCCGTGCGGCCATACGCCGGTCTTCTTTTTGTGCAACGTGTCGTCCCCCTGCCGAACCAGCAAGGGGCCCCTCGGTCCCATAGGTGGCCGCGGACATCCCGCGACACATGTCATCACCATAATCATCATATATAGGAACTTTGTTGTCACAATCAATTGCAACCTCCTCCAAAATAGCGGATTCATCATTAAATAAAGTCACGACCTCTCCAAATCAACTTTCATCAATATAATCATCATAAATAGGAGGCATGTGTCAGTGTCAAAACCGGCGGATCTCGGGTAGGGGGACCCGAACTGTGCCTCTAAGGCAGATGGTAACAGGAGGCGGGGGACACAATGTTTACCCAGGTTCGAGCCCTCTCGATGGAGGTAATACCCTACTTCCTGCCTGATTGATCTTGATGATATGAGTATTACAAGAGTTGATCTACCATGAGATCGTAGAGGCTAAACCCTAGAAGCTAGCCTATGATTATGATTGTTCTTGTCCTACGGACTAAACCCTCCGGTTTATATAGACACTGGAGGGGGCT
Source organism: Triticum dicoccoides (assembly GCF_002162155.2). Classification (NCBI taxonomy): domain Eukaryota; kingdom Viridiplantae; phylum Streptophyta; class Magnoliopsida; order Poales; family Poaceae; genus Triticum; species Triticum dicoccoides. Next base: position 316,461,068 of record NC_041390.1, read on the forward strand.
AGGGTTACACAATGTCGGTTACAAGGGAGGAGATCTACATATCCGAATCGCCAAGCTTGCCTTCCACGCAAAGGAGAGTCCCACCCGGACACGGGACGAAGTCTTCAATCTTGTATCTTCATAGTCCAACAGTCTGGCCAAAGTATATAGTCCGGTAGTCCGAAAACCCCCTAATCCAGGACTCCCTCAGTAGCCCTGAACCAGGCTTCAATGACGATGAGTCTAGCATGCAGATTGTCTTCAGCATTGCAAGGCGGGTTCCTCCTCCGAATACACCATAGAAGATTTCAAACACAAGGATAGTGTCCGGCTTTGCGAAACAAATTCCACATATCACTGTAGAGAGTATAATATTTCCACAAATCTAATATGCTGACAACTTTTCATAATGCGACATCATGCGATGGCCCAATCATTATTCGAACCGTTTTTCTCAACCAGCTACTGCACATATTGCGAGGCGGTTTTCTTGGCACGCCTTGTCGAAGCAGAGATCGTGTCCCCTTATCACGGGATTCTCGTCAATACGGGTGTGGGTAACCCAATCGCGCCTGCTTGTATGACTCCTCGATTTTAGGCAAGTTCCGAACGGCCATGCTGAGGACGCTTGATATTCATCCTCTTTATAAAGGGGCCAAGGCCTATCCTTTTCTTCTCGCGCTCGATCCTTCCCTTCCCCCACCTCGAATTCCAACACCCAAGGCTCAGGATAAGCACTTCAGACCTTCAATCATGTTCGGATCCAACCTTCAAGGCCGGTGGATGGCCTCTTCTATCACGGAGGAGGACATCAAGAAGCTAAGAGAAGCCAGGTATCTGACAGCCGAAATTTCGCACAGGCTGCCTGCTCAAGGGCAGGTCATCCCCACTCCCGAACCCAATGAGAGTGTCGTATTTGTTTCCCACTTCCTCCGAGGGCTTAGCTTCACTCTTGATCCCTTTGTTAGAGGGCTTATGTTCTATTACGGGCTCGACTTCCATGATCTAGATCCAGATTCCATCCTTCACATCTCGTCGTTTATCGTCGTGTGTGAGGCCTTCCTCCGCATCACCCCGCACTTCGGCTTATGGCTTAAGACCTTCAATGTGAAGCTGAAGATGATCGATGGGCGACACGCAGAATGCGGAGGCGCCATAATAAGTAAAGGCGTCGATGCTCCATGGCCAAAGGGTTCCTTCCCGGAGATATCTGACTTATGGCAGTGGGAGTGGTTTTACATCACAACTCCCCGAAGTACTAAGTGGGTAGCTGCCCCCGCCTTCTGTTCGGGCCCCCCGCCACAACTGGCGTCATGGGTCAACAAGGGGCTGGACTGGGGGCCAGTTAATGACGTGCCAACATTGCAGAGTCGCATCCGAGATCTCCTCAAGAGAGATGTCTGCCATGTCAAGGTAATGCAAGTCATGCTAGTTCGCCGGGTCCTGCCATGCCAACGTCGACCTCTCCGTATGTGGGAGTTCAACCCGGAAGGACCGCGAACTATTCAGCAATTCTTCAGCGTGACGCTCGAAGGGATGTATGGATTGTTCTTTGGATCACGAATAAAGTGTCCGGACACCACCGAGGATGCGGGTCTAAACTGCAATCGTCCAGGTACCCACGTAAGTAATTCTGCGGCCGAACACGCCATCTTTTCATTTGTCATAACATCATTGTAAAAAAATTGCTCTTGGCCAGGACTAGATAAGAAAGGCGAAGATGATTAGGTGTTCGGCCCCCCTTCCCGAAGGCTCACCGGATACTAGCCAGGATGCTTGAGCTCGCACCTTATCAAGTGCCATCAGGGGAAGATAAAAGGAGGAATAAAGAAGCCGAAAGCGGTCCTCACGCATTACTCATCCAAACCAGGGGAATTAGTGTCTCCGCGAAGGAGGATAACCGAGGAGAAGAATCAAAAATTCCCTCTCCCCAAGGAAAGAAGAGGACCGCCTCTGAAGACTTGGAAACAAGGGAAGAAACCTTCGCCAGGGGGCCCTACCCCAGAGGGCATCCTTACCGCACAGTGCCTGCAAGGGGATCATCCCTCCACCGAGCTGTAAGCAGACCAAAGTACTTTTGGTAAATATAGCATGCTTCATCTCCGAGGACAATAACCGAGACGTATGTCTTGTAGTTCGGATCGTAGCCCTTCTCGACAGAGTTCGTCTTCGGTGGATCTTCTTCCGGAGATGATGGAGAGCGAAACGCCTCCCCCTATCTCCCTGCCTCATGAGGTAGACGACCCCGAGGTGTCGTCATGGAGGATTTCTCCTGATCCACCAAGGTTGGAAGGTAACCCTTCGCCACCCAAAGTCCGGAGTATTTGGCTCCTAAGGGGAGCAACAAAAAGAGTCCGGGACTGTCCGGTGCATGACCAGACGCACTGATGGGTCTTCTGGAGCAAGCGGCTATCTCAGAGGCGCATCGTACTTTAATGGGTACGGTTGTTGAAAGGATTTCATCCGCCAAAAGTGGGTTGCATGAAGCTTTTATGAGCCTGCTAAAAGGCTTTGAGGTACGCAAAGTAATATATATATATTGACGGTACCGCACACACTAGGTGTGCCCTATATAGATAGTAGCCCCTGAGACTCTGGTTGCTGTCCAGAGGCGGCAAACAGAGGATCATAGTCCTAGGTAATGATCATGCTGCTCACATGTGCAGGCGGCTGAGGGTCCGGTGGCTGGCCGGACTGGTGAGTTTGCCGAACTGAGGCGGCAGCTTGATATGGAAGATGTCGACATCGTGCTTCTGAACAAGCGGCTTGACAAGGCACAGGGTATGTATTCTCCGGTGGTCAACAGATATTAAGAGGAGCATGATGCTAGTATCTATAACATGTTGTGAATGCAGATGGAGCTGCCGCCGTGGAGACCCTTCGGGCGGAGCTTGCCCGAGCCAAGGAACAAGCCAGGAGAAGTGATGCGGCCGCCCTAAAGGCCGATGAAGAGCTAAGAGCCGAACGGGCTGCTCATCGCCAGAGCGAAGATAAAATAGCCAAGATGGTTGTTGAGCTGAAGGATGCCGCCGCCCGATATGAGCTTCTTGAAAAGGAAAGCTAAGCGAAAATGGCGTACCTGAAGAAATCCATGGTAGCAGCCAAGGAAACCCTCTCTAAAATCAGAGCGGCGAAGGAGGAGCTTTGTCAAGCCGGAGATATCACGGCTGGGAAGCCCTTTTTGTTGCGGACGAAGTTTGGAGATCCGAAGTATGCCCCTCTGGATCAATTATGGAGTGCTGCAGACTCGTACTTGGACTTGGCAACGAGTGCTGCTGATGCGACTGAGTTTTTCAAAGATAAAAAAGATCACGAAGTGGAAAAGTTGTTCTGGTCGCAGTTCAATGCTCCAACGCGTCCGCTGCTGTTGAATGAGCAAATGGCCGAGTGGGCTGAGCTCCATAGGTTGTCCGGGCTTGCCATGAGGTGTGTCGTGGATCATCTTTGGCCGGAAGGACCAAGGCCGAATAGTTATTTTGGTTTAGTGCGCCGATTCCTTGGTGTTGTGCCGCATATCGACGCTGTAAGGAGGTCGGCGTGCATAGAGGGTGCGCGGATGGCTCTTGCCCATGTTAAGACATACTGAGCAGAGATGGATGCCACCGCTATTGCAACCCGGGGTCCGGCCGTAGGCCAGGTCTCGGTCGAGCACTATTTTCGAAGAAGTCCTAGAAGGCGCTCGTTTAATAGAGGCTCAGTGCTCACAGAGTATCATGTTCGAGTGACATGTATCCCAATTGTAAAAACAATGCTATTGGATTATAAAGGTTGTGTTTATACTTTTGCCTGGAAGTATTATGATGCCTCCTGTGCGGCCGTTTATGTATGTATATAACCTGAAAGTTTGCAGTCGTCGGCTTCAGCCCCCACGCATATAATGCGCGGGTGTTCGGAAAAGCGCGTATTCACACTTGATCCAACGTCTTGGTCCATTAAGGAGGTGATAGCGCGGCGAACAAGGCAATCGGACTATATTGCTTTAACACTTTCACTTAGCCATAGGAGTTTGACAGTGGGGCTACTATATAGCCCCTGGTACTTCCGCGCTTATCCGAATACGGTGGGCGTACATACATGATCGGGAAACCGGTCCTTCGTTAATGCGGAGGAATCACGAAGATTCCACTGAGTCCTTGAGTGGTTGACCAGTCTCGCGCTTTATCATGAGAGTCGGTTTTCGGCTTTCTCTACTGAGGTGCTCGTCCAGATGAACCAGGGCACAATCGCAGTAGTTCTCCTGATGCCACCTTAGATGATAGAGCGGAACATAAGGTAGCAAAACACGGGAGCCGGGCAAACCCAACTATTGACCAAAGACATGATTCGGAGCTGATGCATATAAGGCCAAACTCGCGACACCGAACACTCCCTAAGGTATTCGGTCTTTACAATGTATACTGGGCTGAGTAACGCCCTCGATAATAAGCCCTGAATTTCCAGGTACATGCATTAGTCTGACGTGACGAAATGCCAATAATGCCAGCATCCCTCTTGGTTATGTTGAGTATCCGGAGGGTGTGAAGCAACAAGAGACAGTAAAAAAGGTTTACACAGGGTCTTAATCTAAAAAGAAACCTTCGAACGGGGCCTTGCTGCACGTCTGTGCCTGTGTCTCTGTTGTGCCGTATCCTGGAAGGGTGTAGCACGATGGTCATCTGTAAGAGAGAAAAGCCCATGTGAAAGTTTTCATGCGAAAAATTGGTTATTCTTAATAAACCATTAAAATTCAATCTAAATAAGGTCAAGCCAAACTGTAGTCATTTTTACATGTGGGAAGCCCCTAGCACCACCTATGGGGGTATATCCATAGACCCAGTCTTAGTTTTATCTGAGCTGTTACAGCTAGTGGTGCACGGGACTCGTCTAGCCGTGTCCGCGGTCTTGACGACCGATCATTTATTCTGGTTGGAGAGGTCGTTCAGTGTTCGGCTGCTAAAGCCGCCAAACATTCTTCCGCACGTAAGGAACGCTCTGTGTTTCCGCTAACTATGATGATGCCATGTGGACCGGGCATCTTAAGCTTAAGATAAGCGTAATGCGGTATTGCATTAAAACGAGCGAAGGCCGTTCTTTCGAGTAGTGCTTGATAGCCGCTTCGGAATGGAGCGATGTCGAAGGTTAACTTTTCACTTTCGGAGTTGTCGGGAGAACCGAATACAACCTCTAGTACTAGAGAGCCCGTGCAGTGGGCCTTTGGGCCTGGTATTACTCCTTTAAAGGTAGTATTGCTTTGGCTGATTCTTGTCGAGCCTATCCCCATTTTGCGGGTTGTGTCCTGATATATCAGATTAAGACTACTGCCGTTGTCCATAAGGACTTGGGTGAGATGGTATCCGTCAATTATTGGGTCTAGTACCAAGGTAGCCGATCCTCTGTGCCGGATACTAGTCGGGTGATCCATGCGATCAAAAGTGATCGGGCAGGTCAACCAGGGGTTGAACTTGGGGGTGACGGGCTCCATGGCACACGTCTCGGAATGCGCGTTTGCTCCTCCTCTTCATTACGTGAATCATGTTCACTATTTTAACCTCTGGTGGGAATTTTTTCTGTCCCCTAGTGTTTTGTCGGCAAGGCTCATCCTCGTCTTCACTTGGTGTCTCCCTCCCCTTGTGTTCGGCGTTGAGCTTGCCGGCCTGCTTGAAGACCCACATTCTCTATTGGTGTGATTTGACGGTTTGTCGGAGGTGCCATGAATCTGACATAATCTGTCTAGAATCTTGTTTAGGCTGGACGGTCCATCTCTGCTACCTTTGAATGGCTTTTTCCATTGACCGGGTCGAGAGCCCCTGAAGCTGGCGTTTACCGCCATGTTGTCTGGGCTGTCTTCATTGTTTCGGCGCTTGCTTTTATTGCATCGTGGTTTTCCATTGCCATGCCTGACTTCGGATGTGCATGGATCGCTGGTGCCGCTACGGGCCAGCCAACTATCTTCGCCCGCGCAAAAGCGGGTCATAAGGCTTGTGAGGGCTGCCATTGTCCTCGGTTTTTCCTGGCCGAGGTGTCTGGCGAGCCATTCGTCCCAGAAACTGTGTTTGAAAGCTGCTAAGGCTTCGGCGTCCGGGCAGTCGACAATTTGATTCTTCTTAGTGAGGAATCTGTTCCAAAGCTTTCAGGCTGACTCTCCGGGCTGTTGAATTATATGACTTAAATCGTCTGCAACCGGAGGTCGGACATAGGTCCCTTTAAAATTAGCCCTAAAAGCATCCTCAGCTCTTCCCAACTTCCAATTGAGTTTTTGGGAGGCTCTTCAGCCAGTGCCGAGATGGTCCTTTCAACTTGAGGGGCAAGTATTTGATGGCATGGAGATCATCTTCGCGAGCCATGTGGATATTAAGGATAAAGTCCTCAATCCAGACCCCAGGGTCTGTCGTTCCGTCATATGCCTCTATGTTCACGGGTTCGAATCCTTCTGGAAATTCGTGATCCAGAACCTCATCGGTGAAGCACAGGGGGTGCGCGGCACCCCTGTATTTGGATGTGTCATTGCATTCTGACGGTTGTAGTGTTCGGCTTTGATTCTGTGCCGGAGCACGCTTCCTAGATCCATAGATGGACCTGGTCATACCGGCTTTTTGGTGCAAGTCCTCACGTAAATTGTGTGCTGAATTATGTGCGACATCGTTAGCCGCCCTATGGCAGCCACGGGGTGGTCGATCCGGCTGATCGGCCGTTTTATTTTTCGGCTGTATAGGCTCTTTGTGTGGCGGCTGCCACCGTACTTTTCTTCAATGTCGAGCACTTTGTTCCATCTACTGTTGAATGTATTTTGTGTGGCCTTAAGCCTTTGCTTCTGCTTCTTCATACTCCTCGCGGTGGCAATAAGCCTTCTGTGGAGGTCCTCTTGCTCCAAGTGCCTTTCCGGGATGATGTGTGCATCGTCGTCCGGACTGTTCTCCTCTCCGGAGACAGGTTGATGAGCTTTACCCTCGGCGTCGCCATGATGGGACAGCGGCTTCGTACTATTTTCTTCATCCGCTGGTTCATCCTGCCCTGTCGCTGGGTCCATGTGGTCATCGTTTGCTTTGGAGTCGACCGGGGTATTATTCTTTCTTGCGTTGTTATCGTTGTTTTTGCCGAGGCGGGATTTGGAGCGGCGCCTACGTCATCGCTTTGGTTGCTTCTCGAGGGGATTATCCTTCACTGCATCCTTCCGTTCCTCGTCATTGTTTTCTTTGGGTGTATCCACCATGTATATATCGTGTGATGAAGTGGTTGTCCAGCGCCCTATGGGCGGTGGTTCTTGTTCCTCTCCTGCATCGTCCTCCATATTGTCGATGTCTTCGGAGTAGAAATCAAGCATGTCGGTTAAGTCATCGACAGTGGCTATTAAATGGGTGGTGAGTGGGGAACGAATTTCTTCGTCATCCGCTTCCCACTCCAGCTGGACATAGTTCGGCCAAGGGCCTTCTAACAAGGAGAGAGACCTTAATGAATTCAGCGCGTCACCCAGGGGCGAGTGCTGAAAGATATCTGTGGAGGAAAACTCCATAATCGGCGCCCAATCAGATTCGATAGGCACGGATGCAGGCGGTTCGGAGCCCGTGGCCGGGGACGAATCCAAGGGTCCGGCAACATAGGTCTCGTAGGAGGTGAAGTCAGTATTCGGCTCTGTCGCTGCTGAGTGTGCGGCCTCCGTGGCGGGGTCCATCCACCCGTCCTCGGACGGCGCGATCTGCTCCGGATCAAGGGTCGGAGTTGCCACAGGTGTGATCTCCCGAACACTGTCCGGCGGCAGAGCTAAGTCATGCTCGTCGTGGTTGTGCGGCGCACCTGACACGGGCTCGAATCCGTCAAAGATCAAGTCTCCGCGGATGTCAGCAGTATAGTTTAAGTTTCCAAACCTGACCTGACGGCCAGGGGTGTATCTCTCGATCTACTCCAGATGGCCAAGCGAGTTGGCCCACAGTGCGAAGCTACCGAATACGAAGATCTGTCCGGGGAGAAAAACCTCACCCTGGATCGCATCGTTGCCGATGATCGAAGGAGCCATCAAGCCTTATGGTGACGACACAGTGGAACTCTCAATGAAAGCACCAATGTCGGTGTCAAAACTGGCGGATCTTGGGTAGGGGGTCCCGAACTGTGCGTCTAAGGCGAATGGTAACAGGAGGCGGGTGACACAATGTTTACCTAGGTTCGGGCCCTCTCGATGGAGGTAATATGCTACTTCCTGCTTGATTGATCTTGATGATATGAGTATTACAAGAGTTTATCTACCACGAGATCGTAGAGGCTAAACCCTAGAAGCTAGCCTATGATTAAGATTGTTCTTGTCCTATGGACTAAACCCTTCAATTTATATAGACACCAGAGGGGGCTAGGGTTACATAGAGTCGGTTACAAGGGATGAGATCTACATATCCGAATTGCCAAGCTTGCCTTACACGCAAAGGAGAGTCCCACCCAGACACGGGACGAAGTCTTCAATCTTGTATCTTCATAGTCCAACAGTACGGCCAAAGTATATAGTCCGGCAGTCCGAGGACCCCCTAATCCAGGACTCCCTCAGCATGCAGTCATCATAATAAATTCTCTCATCAAAACTTGGGGGACTAAAAATATCATATTCATCAAATATAGCATCCCCAAGCTTATGGCTGTAATGCCCTCGATGCGACTATATCTCCCACGTGTCGAAGCACGACTTAGAGGCATAACCGCATTGAAAGCAATGTCGCAAGTGAGGTAATCTTCACACAACCCATGTAATACATAAGGGAAAGAGATACATAGTTGGCTTACAATTGCCACTTCACACAATTACATGAATAAAGCATTACATCAGCCAAATACAAACAAGGTCCGACTATGGAACCAAAAATAAAAGAAGACTACCCCAAATGCTACACAGATCCCCGATCGACCCCAACTGGGCTCCACTACTGATCAACTAGAACGTAAACAAAACGATGAACAAGAACTTCATTGAGATCCTCCTTGAGCTTGGTTGCATCATCTGCATGGTTACATCGGCACCTGCAAACTGGTTTTGGAAGTATCTGTGAGTCACGGGGACTCAGCAATCTCACACCATCGCGATCAAGACTATTTAAGCTTATAGGAAGGGTAAAAGGTATGAGGTGGGCTGCAGCAAGCGACTAGCATATATGGTGGCTAAACATACGCAAATGAGAGCAAGAAGAGAAGGCAAAGCACGATCGAGAAACTATGATCAAGAAGTGATCCTAGAACAACCTACGTCAAGCATAACTCCAACACCGTGTTCACTTCCCGGACTCCGCCGGAAAGAGACCATCACGGTTACACACGCGGTTGATGTGTTTTAATTAAGGTCAACTTCAGGTTTTCTACAACCGGACGTTAACAAATTCCCATCTGCCCATAACCGCGGGCACGGCTTTCGAAAGTTCAAAACCCTGCAGGGGTGTCCCAACATAGCCCATGACAAGCTCTCACGGTCAATGAAGGATATTCCTTCTAGCAGGAAGACCCGATCAGACTCGGAATCCCGGTTACAAGACATTTCGACAATGGTAAAATAAGTCCAGCAACACCGCCCGAATGTGCCGACAAATCCTGATAGGAGCTGCACATATCTCGTTCTCAGGGCACACTCAGATGAGACATCCTACGAGTAAAACCAAACCTCAAGTTGCCCCGAGGTGGCCCCGCAGTCTGCCCGGTCAGACCAACACTCAGAGGAGCACTGGCCCAGGGGGGGGGTTAGAATAATGATGACCCTTGGGCGCGCGACCCCCAAGGGAAAAGGAAAAGGCTAGGTGGCGAATGGTAAAACCAATGTTGGGCATTGCTGGAAGAGTTTTATTCAAGGCGAACTGTCAAGGGGTTCCCATTATTACCCAACCGCGTAAGGAACGCAAAATCCGGGAACATAACACCGATATGACGGAAACTAGGGCGGCAAGAGTGGAACAAAACACCAGGCATAAGGCCGAGCCTTCCACCCTTTACCAAGTATATAGATGCATTAATTAAATAAGAGATATTGTGATATCCCAACAAGCAAAACAATGTTCCAACAAGGAACGATCTCCATGTTCCAACATGGAACAAACTTCAATCTTCACATGCAACTAACAACGCTATAAGAGGGGCTGAGCAAAGCGGTAACATAGCCAAATAACGGTTTGCTAGGACAAGGTGGGCTATAGGCTTGGTTCAACAATATGGGAGGCATGATAAGCAAGTGGTAGGTATCACAACATAGGCATAGCAAAAGAGCGAGCGACTAGCAAGCAAAGATAGAAGTGATTTCGAGGGTATGGTCATCTTGCATGAAATCCCGCAAGGAAGAAGAACGAGTCCATGAAGAAGACAAACGGGCATAGACGAACGGGTCCTCACAAACGCGACGTTATCGGAACCAACCTGAAGAAGCAAACACCGGAAAGAAGCACACAACATAGTAGACAACCAACACATGAACATGGTATGATATGCGGGATGCGGTATGCGATGCATATGCATGATTTGACAAGGAATGATTGAACCTGGCCTCAACTTTGAAATCCAAGAGTGCCACTGGAAAGGTGAGGTGATTTCGGTTGAAATCGAAATAAAGATCACCGGAATCGGATGCACGGTTTGGAAATGGCAAGCAAAACAAATATGGCATCGGTCTGCGATAAACAGCAAGTAGCCATCTAAATGCATCAAGATAAATATGCTACAGCACTCCAACATGGAAACAAAATACATGGCAGGGATCCACTCATGATGCTTGACAAACGATGAACACTGAGCTACGGCCAATTCATCCATTAACAGGTTCAAACAAGCATGGCAAAAGTGCAATTGATAAACAGATTTCAGACTTGGTGAAATTAACACAAGCCTGGAATTTCAGATCAGGTAGCACACTTTGGAGCATGAAAACTATATGCTACAGGAACTTAACATGGCAAAGCAAGGCATGGCATGAAGCTACTCAAAGAGCTTAACAAAAGTCCCTTAGTAACCTTGAGCCAAAAGGGATTAGAAAATACAATTGCAAGCATGTGAACATGGCAAAAACACAATCAGGTTACAGACTTAGAGAAAAACTGGAGCATGCAATGCAAATCTGATAGCGAGTAGGCATGTTAACGAGCTCGATGCACTCACTACAGAGCAAGGCATGACACTCTAAGCATACATCCATCAAGAATACACATTATATAAGCTAGACATGGCAAGAACAAAAACATAGCATGCACGGATCAACAACAACATCCTCGGCAAAATCGCTAACAAGTAGACAATATGCCCAGATTCACGAAATAGCAAAAGTAGAGCTCGATTGACTCAAGCTAGGGTGCTCCATAATTGCAAAAAAAGGTATGGATGGATATAAAACCACAAGATTAACAAAACATCCTTACTGGTCATCCTCAAAAGAGGCACGGATCACTAGGAAATAACATGAACATATGGCATATTGATAAGAACAGATCAAGGACTTAATGAAATTACTAAGTCCCTGAAATTAGCATTAACGAATGCATCACTTTGCAAGCTTGTGCTAGTCACCACACACATCAAAAAAATACATGGATAGCACCTCTGGAAATATGGCATGGCATATAACAAAACACATGTAGAGCTCAGGGGCATATCACGCACACATTAATCATGGCAAAAATGACAAATAGCTATTTGGTGCAGCAGATCTGACAATTATCTCAAACAGCTCTCTTCCAACAGCATTTCGGGCGTCAAGATGAGCTCAAATGAAAATGATGCAATGAGATGAAATGATGTACTCTCTGAGTCGAACATTTTGATATGCTATACGCACAAATCGGAGTTACAGGTGATGAGTTGTGGCATGATGAACAAGGGCATTTGAATCTGGAAAAACAGGGACTTAGCTGAAATTATACCTCCGAGAAACAGATCTCGGGTTTTGATCCGGGCGCACGCAGATCGAGGCGGGGCCGGGCCTTCGCCGGAGTTGAGGCAGGAGCGGCACGGGGAGGCACGGGGAGGCCGATGTGGTGGACGGCGGCTGGAGTCGGCGCTGGAGTTGAGGCCGGACTGCGGCGGCGGGCGCGGAGGAGGTCGCCGGCGCCGGTGCTTGCGACGGTGAGGCGGTGGTCCGGCGGGCGGAGCCGCGGTGGCGGTGGCCGGAGCTGCTGCTCCACGGCGGAGTGGCGATGAGGCGGCCGGGCAGCGCGCGTCGAAGGACGGCGGCGCGGCGTGCGGATTCTCGGGCGGCGGCGAGGGAACGGCCCAAGCGCGGGGGAGAGAGAGGAGGCGCGGTGTGACATGTGGCAGCGGCGGATTGGTAGGAGGCGGCGGCGGAGCTGAGGTGTCGGCCCCTGATTGGTCCGGGCGATGTGGTGGCGGTGGTGGACACGTCCGGTGGTGGGACGGACATGTCCGGTTGCGGGAGGAGGAAGAAGTTAGGGTTTCATCCACGATTTTCGGGAGGGGAGCACATATATATAGGTAGAGGGAGCTAGGAGAGTCCAAATGAGGTGCGGTTTTCGGCCACGCGATCGTGATCGAACGACCGAGATGATGGAGGAGGTTTTGGTGGGTTTTTGGGCCACTTTGGAGAGGTGTTGGGCTGCAACACACACGAGGCCTTCTTGGTCCCTCGGTTAACTGTTGGAGTATCAAACGAAGTCCAAATGGTACGAAACTTGACAGGCGGTCTATCGGTAGTAAATCAAGGCCGCTTGGTGAGTCTCGGTCCAATCCGGAAATGTTTAACCGCCACACATGAAAAGAAGGTAGAAATGACCACCGGAGGAGATAGGAGCGCCGGAATGCAAAACGGCCAACGGGGAAAATGCTCGGATGCATGAGACGAACATGTATGCAAATGAAATGCACATGATGACATTATATGCAATGCATGACACGCAAGCAATGACAAGGCAACAACAGCGAATAGCAGGAATACACCTGGCACATCGGTCTCGGGGCGTCACAATGGTTTTGTGTATCATTAGCATCATGGATATTCAAAGAATTCATACTAACAACATTGCAATCATGCTCATCATTCAAATATCTTGTGCCAAACATTTTATTGACTTCTTCTTCTAACAATTGAGCACAATTTTCCGAACCATCATTTTCAAGAAAGATACTATAAAGATGATCAATAATATGATGCAACCTCAATTCCATTGTTTATGTAGTTTTCTTCTATAAACCAAACTAGTGATAAAACAAGAAACTGAAAAATTCAATTGGAAGATCTAAAGATATACCTTCAAGCGCTCACCTCCCCGACAACGGTGCCAGAAAAGAGCTTGATATCTACTACGAAACTTTATTCTTGTAGACACGTGTTGGGCCTCCAAGCGTAGAGTTTTGTAGGATAGTAGCAATTTTCCCTCAAGTGGATGACCTAAGGTTTATCAATCCTTGGGAGGCGTAGGATGAATATAGTCTCTCTCAAACAACCCTGCAACCAAAATACAAGAAATCTCTTGTGTCCCCAACACACCTAATACAATGGCAAATTGTATAGGTGCACTAGTTCGGCGAAGAGATGGTGATAAAAGTGTAATATGGATGGTACAAATATATTTTTATAATCTGAATAAATAAAAGCAGCAAGGTAGCAAATAGTAAACGGGCACAAAAACGGTATTGAAAGCTTAAAGATGAGGCCTAGGGTCCGTGCTTTCACTAGTGCAACCTCTCAACAATGCAAATATAATTGGATCATATAACCGTCCCTCAACGTGCAACGAAGAATCACTCCAAAGTTCCTATCTAGCGGACAACATAGAACGGGATTGTTTGTAGGGTACGAAACCACCTCAAAGCTATTATTTCCGATCAACCTATCCTAGAGTTCATACTGAAATAACACCAAAGCAAATTCAGATTCATAATATTCAATCCAACACAAAGAACTTCAAAGAGTGCCCCAAGATTTCTACCGGAGAAACAAAGACAAGAACGTGCATCAACCCCTATGCATAGATTACCCCAATATCACCTTGGGAATCCGCGAGTTGAGTGCCAAACCATATATCAATTGAATCAATACGATACCCCATTGTCACCACGAGTATTCAATTGCAAGACATATATCAAGTGTTCTCAAATCCATAAAAGTATTCAATCCGATAACAATGAAGTCTCAAAGGGAAAAACTCAATTCATCACACCAAGATAGATAGGGGACAACACCATATGATCTGACTATATTAATAAAGCCCGCGATACATCAAGATCGTGACATCTCAAGAACACGAGAGAGAGAGAGAGATTAAACACATAGCTACTGGTACAAACCCTCAGCCCCGAGGTTGGACTACTCCCACCTCATCGTGGTGGCCACCGGGATGATGAAGATGGCCACCGGTGATGATTTCCCCCTCCGGCAGAGTGCCGGAACAGGGTCTAGATTGGTTTTCGGTGGCTACGGAGCCTTGCGGCGGTCGAACTTCTGTTCTAGGTTAACCACGACGGGTTTTTTGAATATTTGGGAATTTATAGGGTAAAGAGGGGGTGCAGGAGGCCACCTAGGTGGGCACAACCCACCTAGGCGCGCCTGGGCCCCCAAGCGCGCCCTAGTGGATTTTGCCCCCCTCGGGGCACCCCCCCCCCAGGTGTTGCTCTGGCCCATCGGGAGTCTTCTGGTCCATAAAAATTCCACAAAAAGTTCGTGATGTTTGGACGCCATTTGATATTGATTTCCTGCGATGTAAAAAACAAGCAAAAATAGCAACTGGCACTGGGCACTGGGTCAATAGGCCAGTCCCAATAATGATATAAAGTTTCTATAAAATGATTGTAAAACATCCAAGAATGGTAATAAACAACATGAAAACTTCATAAATTATACATCCAGAAGTCGGGAGCACCCTCACTGGGGGTAGGGCGCGCCCCCTAGGCTTGTGGCCTCCTCGGTCACATCTTGGCCCAGTTCTAGTGCTTCGAGGGTCTCTTTTGGTCCATAAAAAATCACCGTAAATTTCCAGCCCATTCCGAGAACTTTTATTTCTGCACAAAAAGACACCACGATAGTTCTCCTGAAAACAACATCAGTCTGGGTTAGTTCTAATCGAATCATAGCAAAACCATATAAAATTGTTGTAAACATGGCATGAATACTTAATAAATTGTAGATACGTTGGAGACATATCAATAGCCCTCAGTCATTGAAGCCCTGTGTGAAGGAAATATGCCCTAGAGGCAATAATAAAGTTATTATTTATTTCCTTATTTCATGATAAATGTTTATTATTCATGCTAGAATTGTATTAACCGGAAACATAATACATGTGTGAATACATAGACAAACAGAGTGTCACTAGTATGCCTCTACTTGACTAGCTCGTTAATCAAAGATGGTTATGTTTCCTAACCATGAACAATGAGTTGTTATTTGATTAACGAGGTCACATCATTAGTTGAATGATCTGATTGACATGACCCATTCCATTAGCTTAGCACACGATCGTTTAGTATGTTGCTATTGCTTTCTTCATGACTTATACATGTTCCTATGACTATGAGATTATGCAACTCCCGTTTGCCGGAGGAACACTTTGGGTGCTACCAAACGTCACAACGTAACTGGGTGATTATAAAGGAGCATTACAGGTGTCTCCAAAGGTAGATGTTGGGTTGGCGTATTTCGAGATTAGGATTTGTCACTCCGATTGTCGGAGAGGTATCTCCGGGCCCTCTCGGTAATGCACATCACATAAGCCTTGCAAGCATTGCAACTAAGATGTTAGTTGTGAGATGATGTATTACGGAACGAGTAAAGAGACTTGCCGGTAACGAGATTGAACTAGGTATTGGATGCCGACGATCGAATCTCGGGCAAGTAACATACCGATGACAAAGGGAACAACGTATGTTGTTATGCGGTCTGACCGATAAAGATCTTCGTAGAATATGTAGGAGCCAATATGGGCATCCAAGTCCCGCTATTGGTTATTGACCGGAGACGTGTCTCGGTCATGTCTACATTGTTCTCGAACCCGTAGGGTCCGCACGCTTAAGGTTTCGATGACAGTTATATTATGAGTTTATGAGTTTTGATGTACCGAAGGAGTTCGGAGTCCCGGATGAGATCGGGGACATGACGAGGAGTCTCGAAATGGTCGAGACGTAAAGATCGATATATTGGACGACTATATTCGGACATCGGAAAGGTTCCGAATGATTCGGGTATTTTTCGGAGTACCGGGTAGTTACGGGAGAAGTAATGGGCCTTGATGGGCTTTAGTGGGAAGAGGAAAAAGGCTGCTGCGACCCCCCTCCCCTTTGGTCCGAATTGGACTAGGGAAAAGGGGGGCGGCCACCTCTCCTTCTCCTCCTATTCCTTCTCCCTTCCTCCCCTCTTGGTGGACTCCTACTAGGACTTGGAGTCCTAGTAGGACTCCCTATCCTGGCCGCACCTTTGCCTTGGCCGGCCTCCTCCTCCTCCATCCTTTATATACGGAGGCAGGGGGCACCTCTAGACACACAAGTTGATCCACGTGATCTGTTCCTTAGCCGTGTGCGGTGCCCCCTGCCACCATATTCCTCGATAATACTGTAGCGGAGTTTAGGCGAAGCCCTGCTGCTGTAGTTCATCAAGATCGTCACCACGCCGTCGTGCTGACGGAACTCTTCCTCGACACTTTGCTGGATCGGAGTCCGGGGATCGTCATCGAGCTGAACGTGTGCTCGAACTCGGAGGTGCCGTAGTTTCGGTGCTTGATCGGTTGGATCATGAAGACGTACGACTACTTCCTCTACGTCGTGTCATCGCTTCCGCAGTCGGTCTGCGTTGGATACGTAGACAATACTCTCCCCCTCGTTGCTATGCATCACATGATCTTGCGTGTGCATAGGAAAATTTTTGAAATTACTACATTCCCCAACAGTGGCATCCGAGCCTAGGTTATTTATGTTGATGTGATATGCACGAGTAGAACACAAGTGAGTTGTGGACGATACAAGTCATACTGCCTACCAGCATGTCATACTTTGGTTCGGCGGTATTGTTGGACGAGATGACCCGGACCAACCTTACGCGTACGCTTACGCGAGACCGGTTCCCTCGACGTGCTTTGCACATAGATGGCTTGCGGGCGACTGTCTCTCCAACTTTAGTTGAACCGAGTGTGGCTACGCCCGGTCCTTGCGAAGGTTAAAACGGAGTCTATTTGACAAACTATCGTTGTGGTTTTGATGCGTAGGTGAGATTGGTTCTTACTTAAGCCCGTAGCAGCCACGTAAAACATGCAACAACAAAGTAGAGGACGTCTAACTTGTTTTTACAGGGCATGTTGTGATGTGATATGGTCAAGGCATGATGCTGAATTTTATTGTATGAGATGATCATGTTTTGTAACCAAGTTATCGGCAACTGGCAGGAGCCATATGGTTGTCGCTTTATTGTATGCAATGCAATCGCAATGTAATGCTTTACTTTATTACTAAACGGTAGTGATAGTCGTGGAAGCATAAGATTTGCGAGACGACAACGATGCTACGATGGAGATCAAGGTGTCGCGCCGGTGACGATGGTGATCATGACGGTGCTTCGGAGATGGAGATCACAAGCACAAGATGATGATGGCCATATCATATCACTTATATTGATTGCATGTGATGTTTATCTTTTTATGCATCTTATCTTGCTTTGATTGACGGTAGCATTATAAGATGATCTCTCACTAAATTATCAAGAAGTGTTCTCCCTGAGTATGCACCGTTGCGAAAGTTCTTCGTGCTGAGACACCACGTGATGATCGGGTGTGATAGGCTCTACGTTCAAATACAACGGGTGCAAAACAGTTGCGCATGCGGAATACTCAGGTTATACTTGACGAGCCAAGCATATACAGATATGGCCTCGGAACACGGAGACCGAAAGGTCGAGCGTGAATCATATAGTAGATATGATCAACATAGTGATGTTCACCAATGAAACTGCTCCATCTCACGTGATGATCGGACATGGTTTAGTTGATTTGGATCACGTGATCACTTAGAGGATTAGAGGGATGTCTATCTAAGTGGGAGTTCTTAAGTAATATGATTAATTGAACTTTAATTTATCATGAACTTAGTCATGGTAGTATTAGCATATCTATGTTGTTGATCAATAGCTCGCGTTGTTGCTTTCATATGTTTATTCTGATATGTTCCTAGAGAAAATTGTGTTGAAAGATGTTAGTAGCAAAGATGCGGATTGGACCCGTGATCTGAGGTTTATCCTCATTGCTGCACAGAAGAATTATGTCCTTGATGCACCGCTAGGTGACAGACCTATTGCAGGAGCAGATGCAGACGTTATGAACGTTTGGCTAGCTCAATATGATGACTACTTGATAGTTTAAGTGCACCATGTTTAACGGCTTAGAATCGGGACTTCAAAGACGTTTTGAACGTCATGGAGCATATGAGATGTTCCAGGAGATGAAGTTAATATTTCAAGCAAATACCTGAGTTGAGAGATATGAAGTCTCCAACAAGTTTTATAGCTAAAAGATGGAGGAGAATCGCTCAACTAGTGAGCATGTGCCCAGATTGTCTGAGTACTACAATCGCTTGAATCAAGTGGGAGTTAATCTTCCAGATAAGATAGTGATTGACAGAATTCTCTAGTCACCATCACCAAGTTAGTAGAACTTCGTGATGAACTATGATATGCAAGGGATAACGAAAACGATTCCCAAGCTCTTCGTAATGCGGAAATTGACGAAGGTAGAAATCGAGAAAACCATCAAGTGTTGATGGTAGACAAGACCACTAGTTTCAAGAAAAGGGCAAAGGGAAGAAGGGGAACTTCAAGAAGAACAGCAAGCAAGTTGCTGCTCAAGTGAAGAAGCCCAAGTCTGGTCCTAAGCCTGATACTAAGTGTTTCTACTGCAAAGGGACTGGTCACTGGAAGCGGAACTACCCCAAGTGATTGGCAGATAATAAGGATGGCAAAGTGAACATAAGTATATTTGATATACATGTTATTGATGTGTACTTTACTAGTGTTTATAGCAACCCCTCAGTATTTAATACTAGTTCAGTTGCTAAGATTAGTAACTCGAAACGGGAGTTGCAGAATAAACAGAGACTAGTTAAGGGTGAAGTGACGATGTGTGTTGGAAGTGGTTCCAAGATTGATATGATCATCATCGCACACTCCCTATACTTTCGGGATTAGTGTTGAACCTGAATAAGTGTTATTTGGTGTTTGCGTTGAGCATGAATATGATTTGATCATGTTTATTGTAATACGGTTATTCATTTAAGTAAGAGAATAAATTGTTGTTCTGTTTACATGAATAAAACCTTATATGGTTACACACCCAATGAAAATAGTTCGTTGGATCTCGATCGTAGTGATACACATAATCATAATATTGAAACCAAAAGATGCAAAGTTAATAATGATAGTGCAACTTATTTGTAGCACTGTCGTTTAGGTCATATTGGTGTAAAGCGCATGAAGAAATTCCATGCTGATGGGATTTTGGAATCACTTGATTATGAATCACTTGATGCTTGCGAACCATGCCTTTTGGGCAAGATGACTAAAACGCCGTTCTACGGAACAATGAAGCAAGCAACAGATTTATTGGAGATCATACATACTGATGTATGTGGTCCGGTGAATATTAAGGCTTGCAGCAGGTATCATTATTTTCTGACCTTCACAGATGATTTGAGCAGATATGGGGATATCTACTTGATGAAACATAAGTCTGAAACATTTGAACAGTTCAAAGAATTTCAGAGTGAAGTGGAAAATCATCGTGACAAGAAAATAAAAGTTTCTACGATATGATCGCAGAGGTAAAATATTTGAGTTACGAGTTTGGTCTTCAATTAAAAACAATGTGGAATAGTTTCACAAACTCATGCCACATGGAACACCACAGCATAATGGTGTGTCCGAACATCATAACCGTACTTTATTAGATATGGTGCAATCTATGATGTCTCTTACCGATCTACCACTATCGTTTTGGAGTTATGCATTAGAGACAGCTGCATTCACGTTAAATAGGGCACCATCTAAATCCGTTGAGACGACACCGTGTGAACTATGGTTTGGCAAGAAACCTAAGCTGTCGTTTCTTAAATTTGGGGTTGCGATGCTTATATGAAAAAAGTTTCATCCTGATAAGCTCAAACTCAAATCGGAGAAGTGCGTCTTCATAGGATATCCAAAGGAAACTATTGGATACACCTTCTATCACAGATCCGAAGGCAAGATTTTTGTTGCTAAATTCGGAAACTTTCTGGAGAAGGAGTTTCTCTCGAAAGAAGTGAGTGGGAGGAAAGTAGAACTTGACGAGGTAACTGTACCTGCTCCCTTATTGGAAAGTAGTACATCACAGAAAACTGTTTCTGTGACACCTACACCAGTTAGTGAGGAAGCTAATGATGATGATCATGAAACTTCAAGAACAAGATACTACTGAACCTCGTAGATCAACCAGAGTAAGATCCGCGCCAGAGTGGTACGATAATCCTTTTCTGGAAGTCATGCTACTAGATCATGATGAACCTACGAACTATGAAGAAGCGATGGTGAGCCCAGATTCCGCAAAGTGGCTTGAAGCCATGAAATCTGAGATGGGATCCATGTATGAGAACAAAGTTTGGACTTTGGTTGACTTGCCCGATAATCGGCAAGCAATTGAGAATAAATGGATCTTCAAGAGGAAGACGGACACTGATAGTAGTGTTACTATCTACAAAGCTAGAATTGTCGCAAAAGGTTTTTCGACAAGTTCAAGGTGTTGACTACGATGAGAGCTTCTCACTCGTATCTATGCTTGAGTCTGTCCGAATCATGTTAGTAATTGCCGCATTTTATGAAATCTGGCAAATGGATAAACAAAACTGCATTCCTTAATGGATTTATTAAAGAAGAGTTGTATATGATGCAACAGAAGGTTTTGTCAATCCGAAAGGTGCTAACAAAATGTGCAAGCTCCAGCGATCCATCTATGGACTGGTGCAAGAATCTCGGAGTTGGAATATACGCTTTGATGAGTTGATCAAAGCATATAGTTTTATACAGACTTGCGGTGAAGCTTGTATTTACAAGAAATTGAGTGGGAGCACTACAACATTTCTGATAAGTATATGTGAATGACATATTGTTGATCGGAAATAATGTAGAATTATTCTGTAAAGCATAAAGGAGTGTTCGAAAGGAGTTTTTCAAAGAAAGACTTCGGTGAAGCTGCTTGCACATTGAGCATCAAGATCTATATAGATAGATCAAGACGCTTGATAAATTTTTTCAATGAATACATACCTTGATAAATTTTTGAAATAGTTCAAAATGGAACAGTCAAAGAAGGAGTTCTTGCCTGTGTTGCAAGGTGTGAAATTGAGTAAGACTCAAGACACGACCATGGCAGAAAATAGAAAGAGAATGAAAAGTCATTCCCTATGCCTCAGTCATAGGTTCTATAAAGTATGCTATGCTGTGAACCAAACATATTGTATACCTTGCTCTGAGTTTGTCAAGGGAATACAATTTTGATCTAATAGTAGATCACTGGACAGCGGTCAAGAATATCCTTAGTAAGGACTAAGGAGATGTTTCTCGATTATGGAGGTGATAAAAGAGTTCGTTGTAAAAGTTACATCGGTGCAAACTTTTACACCGATCCAGATGACTCTAGGTCTTAATCTGGATACATATTGAAAGTGGGAGCAATTAGCTAGAGTAGCTCCGTACAGAGCATTGTAGACATAGAATATTTGCAAAATACATACGGCTCTGAATGTGACAGACCCGTTGACTAAGCTTCTCTCACGAGCAAAACATGATCACACCTTAGTACTCTTTGGGTGTTAATCACATAAGCGATGTGAACTAGATTATTGACTCTAGTAAACCCTTTGGGTGTTGGTCACATGACGATGTGAACTATGGGTGTTAATCATATACAAATATGAATATTGGTGTTAAATCACATGCCGATGTGAACTAGATTATTGACTCTAGTGCAAGTGGGAGACTGAAGGAAATATGCCCTAGAGGCAATAATAAAGTTATTATTTATTTCCTTATTTCATGATAAATGTTTATTATTCATGCTAGAATTGTATT